>NC_141046.1:67036894-67249394 GCF_041138505.1 Cibotium barometz | reverse complement strand
CTCTCTCTCTCTCTCTCTCTCTCTCTCTCTAAAGTGGGATTATAAAGTTGGAACAAGAAATATGGGCCAAAGTGAAGATTTGGATGGAGGAGAGGATGAAAGGGTTTTTGCAAGAATGTGAAGGGATCAAAGATAAGGGGAAGAAGCTTCCTTTTGGGAGCATCTAAAGAGTAAATGTTGTGATAGTTGGGTTGTCCAAGAGGATAATCTTCATGGGTACAATTGTAAAAGGAAGGCATTTAGTGTAGGATCCCCCTGTTCCCACGAGCAACGGATTCAGGATACTGGCAGCGGAAGTAGCACTTCTCGCGTGGGACAGGGGTCCCACGTTCGGGGCCTCTCCCACGAATATCCGGACAAAAGACTAATCCGTCGGTTTTTCCAAAACCGAACCCGGAAAAACTTCCCTTATCCGGAAAGCACGGGCGATTCCACCAGGATAACTCTTTACTCTAACGTAGTCAAGACCATTACTGATCAAGTTAATCCGATTGTACCTATAAAGATACTCGGTCAGATCAAGGAAGAAACTTGCACTTGGATCATTGGGATCAACGCTTTTTTCCCCATCAAGAGGCACAGCCGTTGATTCTTCCATAGAACAGTTTACTGTCCGGGATTTATTTTATCTATCGTAAAAACAAAAGTTTGAGTCTCGATTTACGGATCCATCAGTCCAGCCATCCAGTCCCATGGGTTAGCCAACCACTGTAGTGATGGGATCCAATTAAGAATTTGGTTAGGATTTGTCCCGAATACCAAGGAAAAAAGTTCCAAGGCCCCCTAGCCGGATGTTCATGCAAAAATAAAATTAGTCACACCACTCACACACCCATTATGAAATTGCCTTTTCACATATTCAACCAGTTTAAAACAATCCTTTGATAAAACCATAGTATCACTGATCACAATCTTCCAATTTATCCGGTTGATTCTTAATTTTCCCATCATTCCTTCATCAGAGTATCTATGGCATCATTGGCAACTAGGACGCTCACCACCTGTCCACACAGGGGCCGTTTCCTAATTCCTAGCCCATAATACTCAGCAATATAATCACTTATCAAGATGGACTCTCATTGAAGATCAGCAAGATCAACCAACAGATCCATATAAAAAGCCATGGACTCATCCATTGAAGACCAGCAAGGTCAATCAACCAGATCCATGCTCGATTTCAGAAAACAACTCCTACTCCTTGTTCCAATATCTTCCTCGATGCACGCGTGGGTATCCTAGGCGACCCAGAGCCCGAGCACCGTATGGTCAGCACCTTCTAGGATCCTTCGCAGGTGACCTAGCGCTTCACTCATAGGCCGCTTCCTTGGCCCCTCATCCACCGTACCAGAAGCTCACCATTTTAATCGCACCGAGGCTGGTCAAGACCTCGCGGCCGACCTTGCTACGCGAGACGTCCTCCATTGACTCCCCGTCAGCAGTTGCAACTTTATCAGTTAGGTCTCCACGACCTTAATCACAAGATGGTCAAAATGCTCCCCCAGCATTCTTGACATAAAACAGTCATTTACAAACAGCATTTACAAATAGTTTACGATACAGTTTCTATTTTAACTTTCATTTTTCCACATTATCCCTCATCAATCCACATTACTTATTCCATATTCCATTTATATGTATACTCATCCCATCACATCATTTTCCATCTCATCACTTCAGATTCCTTCACATCACATATATTCACATCCATACATATATCCACATCCACATCCACATTCACATCCATACATCCACATCTACATCCATACATCTATTTTCACATCCACATCTACATGCACATTCATGCATCCACATCCATACATCCACATCTACATGCACATTCACATCCATACATCCACATCTATATGCGTACATTCACATCTACATGCATACATCCACATCTCTATGCATACATCCACATCCACATTCACATTCACCTCCATACATCTACATCTACATGCATACATCCACCTCCACATTCACATCCACATCTATACATCTACATCTACATGTATACATCCACCTTCACATCCACATCCACATCTATACATCTACATCTACATGCATACATCCACATCTCCATTCACATCTACATCTATACATCTACATCTACATGCATACATCCACCTCCACATTCACATCCACATCTATACATCTACATCTACATGCATACATCCACATCTCCATTCACATCCACATCTATACATCCACCTCCACATCCACATCCACATCTATACATCTACATCTACATACATACATCCACATCTCCATTCACATCCACATCTATACATCTACATCTACATGCATCTATCCACATCTCCATTTACATCCTCATCTATACATCTACTTCTACATGCATACATCCACATCTCCATGCATACATCCACCTCCACATTCACACTCACATCCATACATCTACATCCATACATCTACATGCAAACATCCACATCTCCATGCATAATAAAATTCTTTTAATTAATCTAGGATGATAGTTCCTAGAATATGGTAGGAAATTCTCTTTTCATGCTTTGAATGAAATTATTTTATGTGTATATTTTTATAAAATTTTGCCATAGCTCCGCTACTATAACTAATAAATCTCAATTATTTTAAAAGATAGGTTATCTTTAAGGGGATGATTAGAATGATCCCTAATTGGATCATTAACCCTTAATGGATTAAATAAAATTAATCTAAACTAAAAGCATAAAAAAAAACTATTAATTTGTTCTCAAGCATAGATTAATCTTGGATTAAGAAAAAGCTTTATGAAAAGCTTCATTTGGATTGAGAATGGGTCATGAGTATGACTACTTCTTAAGTGAGTGAGAGAGAAAAAAAAACCATTAGAATTAAACATAAATTGAAATTTATGTAATTCTTTACTATCATTAATTAATTAGCTTCAATAGCATTTCAAAAACCATACCAATTAAACTTCTCAAGCTTGAGAGGGGTTGAGAAGAGGGAATCATTGAGAAATTATAGAAAAGATCAAAATTCACTATACTTATAATTTGCTTGATTCTTTGTTCACGGTAGAGGCCCCCAACTAATCAATTGGTTTAGTATGTTGATGGAGCCACCAATGGGGATTGAAGAAAGAGAGAAGTGTCAAAAACTAGTGAATTATTAAAGAATTCACAGTTCTTGGCTTAGGTGGAGTAGAGTAACAAAGCATAAGACACTATATTTTTTTCAACAAGGGGATTTATAGGAAAAATTGAGCTCCTAACCAAACAAACTGATTCTAGAATTTTCCAAGTCAATTTGGTTGAATTTGGACTAGATTTGGATCTAGCTTGGTTACTTTTTGATTCGATTTGGTTCCATTTTGATTTGGTTTGGTTCAAGAGAGATGAGAGATAAAAATATCACATTATTTTTGAGTTTAAAACTCATTCAAGCATGTGAAATATGCACCTCCTTTAAAGAACTCCCCTTCCTTACATATGTGTCAAATTGCTCATAGTTTTTTTACTAATAAACCTTGTACATTTTCAACTCTTCATCTTATGTGAAATATGCATCTTCTTTAAAGAACTCCCCTTCCTTACATATGTGTCAAAATTTTATTGCTCATAGTTTTTTACTAATAAACCTTGTACATTTTCAACTCTTCATCTTATGTGAAATATGCACCTTCTTTAAAGAACTCCCCTTCCTTACATATGTGTCAAAATTTTATTGCTCATAGTTTTTTACTAGTAAACCTTGTACATTTTCAACTCTTCATCTTATGTGAGCATTTACTCATTTTTGGATACCCAAAATATCTCATATTTTTAATATTGCTCATAGTTTTTTACTAATAAACCTTGTACATTTTCAACTCTTCATCTTATGTGAGCATTTACTCATTTTTGGGTATCTTCTTTTACAAATTGGATTTATCTCCTCCCTACACATGGATTGATGCTATTGGCCCATAGGAACCTTAATTGGACCATAATCCAAAAATTTCTGAAAATCTAGATCCTTAGACTAAGGTTCTTTATACCTATTTCCAATTAATTCCAATTGCACATTGGAAAATTCTTTCTGAATTTCTGTTTCAGGGGAATTCATTTTAATAAGGTGAGATATTTTTCTATCCAAAAATATTCAAAATCTGAATATTCTCTCTCTAGAATATTTTCTCTCTCTAGGTTAAAACAGCCACAAACAAGATCTATATTTCAAAAAAGGAATTGATTATAGGGGAATATGCTAGACATCAAAAAGGGGTTGGGGGAGGAATCTTACATTCTACCCCACTTAAAAAATGCGAGATGTCCTCATCTCGCAAACTGGGATAATTTCGCAAGATGCACGAATATGAGACTTAGAGAAAAATTTTAATCAAGATTAACCACCAAGAAAAGTCTTAAAGAGAGCAAGATTCAAAATAAGAACAAGATTTAAACTTTATTCATTCTCGGAACTTATACAGTAAAGATAGAAGAACTCTTTACACTTCCATAAGCCCGTCCATCATATGGTCACAAAAGCAGCACTCACAAGCTGCACAAGTATAGGGTAACTCGTCTATAGGAATGATTCTGCTGGTTATTGCCGCACATATCTCAGTGGTATGAGGTGATCTAACAAAAGGACCTCTGAGAGGCAAGCCAAAAACGGGGTAAAGGCATATCTTCTCATGAGGAAGAAAACATGCCAGTAAGAAGACCCGCTCAGAAAACCCAAGATGCCTTGATCTCATGACGCAGTAGTATCGGGGACCCAAACCTAAGGCTTCAATAACCATGGCTAAGCGGACATTGTTACGAAAGTGCTGCTGACCCCAGGGTATTACCCTAGTTATGTCTTGATAGGTCCGCCATTTGGTCTGCGCTACAGAAGTTCCTAGGTGAGGAAAAAGTGAGCGCTCATACTGTTCTATAAAGTCTTTCTTCACAGACTCTCTTGCGTCTTGAAGGTGAGAAATCATCATGGATAAAACTAATTCCTGTTGCCAAGCCATGAAGGAGATTAAGAAGAAGGAAAATCGATGGAAGTAAGATTACTGTGAGCGATAAGTAAAAGTTACGACTTATATAAAGGAAGGAGCTAGCGTAACCTAGAAGCCAACGGTAACTTGCCACTGAAGTTTTATCGTCTTTCCATGATTTGGTTTAACACATTTTTCTATAGAAGGCATTAAGAATTTTGAGATGAGGAGATAAAAGAAGCTTGTAGGCTAAGTCACCTACTTTCATTGAATTCAGATATAAGGGTCACAATATCTGGGGGATAACTTCTTATACTCCCCAAGAGATAAAGAACTCCTTTTGGGCCGTACTCGGATGAAAACCAAAACCTTGGTATCCAAAACACCGATTTTCACTTCTGAACTCATTGTTCTGAATCCTTAAAACATGTGTGACTCCTGAGAAGTATTCTAGGAAAAGAGTCTTCCTTTTTTTAAACAGAATCTTTCTTTTATTTTAGAGAGGGAATAATTATAAGATCAAAAAGGGAGATTCTTACTCCTGTATACCTCGAAGGCTGGGGAGGAATCTTACATTCTACCCCACTTAAAAAAGTGCGAGATGTCCTCATCTCGCAAGGTAGAGGACAGCTCTTTTTCTTAAGATCCAATTTTATTCTGGGGTTCCTTATATTCTAGTCAACCCAACAGAACACTGGGATAAATATCCCCTATATAGAACTCATCATTAAATAACAATTCATTCAGATCATATCATTCATATCTTTAACATGATAATGGTCCATTAGACCGAAAAGTTTCTTTCGGAACATTCCTCCATGGAAATTTCAGTACTATTAAGAATGGTTCCTGGTTCAATTCCTTTGAGTTCAATCAATACATCCAGCATGAGTTGTCTAAATTGTCGAAAAGCAATTTGTGCTAAAACCGAATTTCTAGCCTGTCCACCACCGAGCCAAGAACAAAGAAGCGATAGATGGAACACCACTGGTTTGTCTGGAGAAAGATCCTCCAAGTGATTCAGAACATACCATATAGCATGGTCAAACGAAATGATACTAAGTCGCGAGGGGAATTAGGATCAAGAAATTTGCAAGCATATTTTAAATATGGCCTATAGATATTCTAGATTGTTTCGGAATAATAATCAGCATTAGATTTTGAGAAAGTCATGGTGCCTTTTGTTCTCCCATAGATGCCCACAGGTGATGATGAGCACTTAGATGGGTCCAAAAACTCAGAGAGAAAGGTGATTTCAATATTTCTCCTCTTTCCAGATATTGAACACCCTTGATAGCATGGTTTTTACATTCTTCAAGCATTGAAACTGGTAAATTGGCCAAATATATCCAAGTTTCTATTTGGATGGGTGCTAAAAACCCTTTATTTGTTGCAAGGGTCCATAGACGATGTGAGACCCCCATTGATTCTACCTCTACCTACCGAATTGGTAAAAAAGGGTATACCTTGGACACCTTTGGTATTAGTTCTAATAAACGAGAATCAGCCATAGTACACATGTCTATTTGGAAAGACTTAATGGCCTCTAGAGCTACAGGATCCCTATTAAAAATATTTTGTGTAAGGGGGATATTGGGTGTGGACGGAGCAGCAAAGGAAAGAAGGTTCTAGCCCACATTGCTTTCTTAGGAAATTTGAGATATCAGTACACCACTGCAACAAAGGAGGTAAGATCTGAATGGTAGGTTTTTGTGAGCATAGGTATTTGTGATAATAAATCAGATATGGTTTGGTTGCCATCATCCTTGTTTTTATCAAGAGTTGCAAGAACTCAGACCCAATCATTGAATGAGAGGAACTGTAAGATGAATCCGAGAGGAAAAATCTCTGGATTTATAAATGATAGAATCTTGTTCTAAGCTTCTTCGTCCTTTATGTATGCCAAGACATGCTGGCAAGCTTTTAACGGGGTATGTTCCATCGGAATCTCGACACCCCTTAGCAGTGGTAGAATCTAAAACCAAAAGAAACTTATTAGAGTTTGAATGAGTATGAGGTAAGAATGAGATGAGGACTTCCTTCAACCAGCATGCAGCGCAAAATTGCTATGAGCCCTGATCTCACCTTAAAAGTAAAGCCACCTACTTGTTGGTACCTCTATCGGCTCAAAGAGCACAATGATAGTGAGGAGAGCTAGACTTCTAAGGTCAAGAATATCAAGCTAGAGGTTCTATATATCTCCATAAAAAGGAGATATATACTGCAATTATAGTGCGTGTTTTCAGTCTTCTATATCCACAGTCTTCTATATCCACAGTCGAAAACATCTAAGAACCTTATCTAACTTGATTAGTAAAATGTTTAACATGATTATATAACAAAACAGATTTGTATACAATAGTCATGTTACAAGTCCATGGAGCTTGTGACCCTAATATTTGCAAACATTTGGTGTAGAGCATAAACCCATAGTCATGTTACAAGTCCATGGAGCTTGTGACCCTAATATTTGCAAACATTTGGTGTAGAGCATAAACCCATAGTTATTTTCAGCAAATAGATGCTGTTACCTGCATCCATCACTCTGTATACTTAGTGGCCTCGATACCTTGGGCTAGGGACATGAACCAGACAACTAAAAGGCCACCTATACAGTGCTATGATTGTGGTGGACCTCATCGAGTGGCTGAGTGTCCCAATTGGAAGGGTATGGCGAGAGTGCCCTTGCAAGTTCTCCCACCCTAGCTCCATTGTGTGTGGAGTGTGGTATTGATCACCTTTATTAAGATAATCTACCCTGCTGAGACCAGGATCCTCTGGAAAGGCTCATGAAGCTAATCCCAGCACCAGACTTAACGTGCTAAGTGTGAGAGATGGTTTCATTTGAGTAGTCCCTCTCAACTCTGTGACCTGGCTACAGAGCAAGCAAAGGGTCGTGTCACATGGTGTAGTAGAGGCATCAACCTCACAAAGTCAAGGTCAAGCAAGAGCCCCTGAACAAGCACGAGCAACTCGGAGCTCACGAAAAAAAGCCACCAAGGTTGGGAAGGGAGAAGGCCGAGTGATCATCAAAAGCGGTTCAGGCTATGACACAACAACTCATCCGTCAACTTCTTCCTCCAAAGAAGTAGAATTGCTAAGCGCTGTTGCCCGAGCCACCAGAGAACCCATGGACACCCGCCAGTTATTGCAAAAACTTGTTGAGGACCCTAATCCTATTCAAGGAAAGGAGAGACTCCTGGCATCCCAAGAGTTAGTCCGTGAGTGCCAAGCTCAGTTGAAAGCCGATCCTCCTACTGTCCTACTACCTTGAACCGTGCCCATCAGTCTCAAACCAGAGACCTATGCATGATGCTCAGGTATATCCTTGCAAGCTTCCATACTAACCACTCCCGCAAGAGTTAACAGAAGCAGAAGCTACCCCCCAATAAGGAGACAAAGTAGCTGAATATCTTAGAAATTTGGGAGAGGAACATCATAGGGAAACAAAAAAAGAAATCCTTGTTCCCATCCCATACACCTCAAAAATCTTAAGACAAAGTAGACCCAACCTTCCTCAAAGGACACCCTCCATTCCAAGAGATATTGTAGGTCTTTCTTCTTTCCTCTTATCTAAAGTCCAAATCCCTATCACCACCTTGCTCCAAGGTAGCCCAAGCCTATGGAAAGACCTAAAGGACTAGATGGAGGGACGTCTCAGAGCAGGCATATACGAAACCATACAGCCCGACAGCTCTGATGAATTCGAGGAAAAGGAACTCCATACACCTCACAAGGTAAGAAGAGGAACCCCCATGGTTCGAGTTAATAAACTTGGGTAGTACATTGAAGGTAATGAAATCAACACAGCTTTACCCATAACCTTTGATGGCCTCCAAGCTACTGTAATCTTGGATGGGGGAGCCAGAGTGAGCATTATTACCAAACAATATTGGAAAAGGTAGAGTCACCAAGTGGTTGCTTATCTTTCTTGAATTTGACTTCATCGTTATGGTAAGGAAAGGCTCATAGCATGTTCTTGCAAACCACATGTCAAGGATCCCCAACGGTGAACAACCAGTGGGAGTAGACGACGATTTACCAGATGTCGCCCTATTCCAACTTTGCTTGATTCCTAAATGGGGCAAAGAAGTAGCTCACTTCTTAGCCAATGGCTTACTCTGGTTGATCCTCTCATCAACAAGGATTATGCCCATCATTTAATAAAAAAGGTTTCCCCTTACTAGCTTATCAGGTACTTTACAAGCAGGGCAAAGACAAAATCCTAAGACATTGTGTTCCAGAAGACGAGTATGTCTTCCTCCTTGAATAGGCTCACTCTGCCTGTGCTGGCGGGAACTTTGCAATATATATCACTCCTCGTAAGGTTCTCACAGTTGGGTTATGGTGGCCCACCTTAATGGCTGACGCTGTTGAGTATGTCAAATGATGTGATGAATGCCAGCGTGTAGCAATTCCTCGTTTTAAGGATCACATGCCCTTGAACCCCATCGTGTCCTTACAACCATTCGAGAAATGGGGAATAGACTTCATAGGACCCATCAATCTACAGCCAAATACACTCAAGACAGATATATAATTGCTACCACGGACTATTGCACCAAGTGGGTAGAAGCTTGTGCAGCCCGCAAGGCTGATGCACGACGATCGCTGACTACGTTTCTCTATGAGTTTGTGATCACACGCTTCGGTTGCCCCCTCAAGCTTGTCAGCAACAATGGAACGCATTTTATCAACGATGAAAGATCTTGGCCCCCTCCGCGCAACAGATTCGGGGGTGCTAGCAACAGAAGTAGCACTCCTTGCGTGGGGCAGGATCCCTCACTCGGGGCCTCACCCAACGGATATCCGGACAAGAGACTAATCCCTCGGTTCTTCAAAAAACCGAACCCAGAAAAACTTCCCTCGCCCAGAAAGCATGGGCGATTCCTCTAGGATATTTTTACTCTAACGTAGTCAGGGTCATTACTGACCAAACTGATCCTACCGAGCCTGTGAGTCTCTTGGTCAGATCAAGGAAGAAACTTGCACTTGGATCATAGAAACCAACGCTTTTTTCCCCATCGAGAGGTGTAGCCATTGATTCTTTTTCCATAGAACAATTACTATCCGGGATTTACTTCATCTATCGTACTATAACAGAATTGAGTCTCATTTTACGGATCCATCAGTCCAACCTGACCCCATCTAGTCCCATGGGTTAGCCAACCGCCCAACCACTGAAGTGATAGGATCCAATTATGAATTTGGTTAGGTTTTGTCCCGGGTACCAGGGAAAAGAGTTCCAAGGTCCCCTAGCCGGATATTCATGCAAATTTAACACCAGTCACACCACTTACACACCCAATATGAAATTGCCTTCTTCACAGATTCAACTATCTTTAAAATAATCATTTAATGAAACCATAGTATCACTGATCATAATCCTCCAAAATAGCTAGTGGAATCCTAATTTCCAATCATTCTTCATCGGTGTACCTATGGCATCATTGGCAACGAGAATGCTCACCACCTGTCCCTTAGGGGCCTTTTCGTTCCTAGCTCATAGTACCCGACAATATAATCACTTATAAAAATCAAGATGGAATCTTCGTTGAAGATCAGCAAGTTCAACCAACAGCTCCATATAAAAGAGCCATGGACTCATCCGTTGAGGACCAGCAAGGTCAATCAATTAGATCCATGCCCGGTTTCAGAAAACAACTCTTACTCCTTGTTCCAATATCTTCCCTGACGCACGTGTGGGTATCTCGGTGACCCAGAGCCCGAGCACCGTATGGTCAGCACCCTCTAGGATCCTTCGTAGGTGACCTAGCGCTTTAGTCATAGGCCGCTTCCTTGGTCCCTCATCCACCGTACTAGAAGCTCACCATTTATATTGAACCGATGCTGGTCAAGACCTCAGCCGACCTTGCTACGCGAGATGTCCTCCGTTGACTCTCTGTCAGCTATTGTAACTTATCAGTTAGGTCACCACACGACCTCATTCACAAGACGGTCAAAATGCTTCCCCCGCATTTTTGACATAAAATAGTCATTTAAAAACAGGTCTCATAAATACAGCTCCTATAATGAACTCTTGTCTTTCACATTGTTTCACATCCGTCCACATTACTTAATCCATATCCAATTCATATGTATACCCATTCTCATCCAACCATATCATTTTCCATATCCAATTCATATGTATACCCATTCTCATCCAACCACATCATTTTCCATCTCATCACATCTTTCCTCATTTATTCTCATCCAACCATATGTATACCCATTCTCATCCAACCACATCATTTATTCTCATCCAACCACATCATTTTCCATTCTCATCCAACCACATCATTTTCCATCTCATCACATCTTTCCTCATTTATTCTCATCACATCTCATCCACTCGCATCAACCCATATTCACATCCCATCACACCTCATTCATTCACATTTTATCCATTCATACACATCTATCCCGATTCACATCCCATCACATCACATTCATTCACATCACATATCATCCATTCACATCTATTCCAATTTAAATCACATCTCATCACATCTTTCCTCATTTATTCTCATCACATCTCATCCACTCGCATCAACCCATATTCACATCCCATCACACCTCATTCATTCACATTTTATCCATTCATACACATCTATCCCGATTCACATCCCATCACATTCATACACATCTATCCCGATTCACATCCCATCACATCACATTCATTCACATCACATATCATCCATTCATATCTATTCCAATTTAAATCACATCTCATCACCTCCATTTCACATCACATCTCATTCATTCACATCCTGATTCACATGACATCACATCTCATCCATTCACATCACATATCATTCATTCACATCCCAATTCACATGACATCACATCTCATCCATTCACATCACATATCATTCATTCACATCCCAATTCACATGACATCACATCTCATCCATTTACATCCCGATTCACATCACATTACATCTCATCCATTTACTCACATCAACGTCACATCCTCTCACATGCACATCCACATCCATTCTTTCACATACACATCCACATCAATACATCCACATCCATTCTTCCATATACACATCCACATTCATTTTTCCACATACACATCCACATCCATACATCCACATACACATACACATCCACATCCATACATCCATACATCCACATCCACATCCACATCCACATCCATTCTTCCACATCCACATCCACATCCACACATGCACATACACATCCACATCCACATCCGCATCCATGTACTTTCCATCTCACCCTTTCACATATCCTCTCATCTCATTATTCACATCTACATCCATTTCATTACATCATATCTTATCACATCCTATTTTCATCTGATCACATTCATTCACATCCTATCGTATCCCATACATATCTTATCACATCCACTCACATCCTACCACATCCCATACACATCTTATCACATCCTATTTTCATCTTATCACATTCATTCACATCCTATCGCATCCCATACACATCTTATCACATCCATTCACATCCTATCACATCCCATACGCATCTTATCACATACATTCACATCCATTCACATCCTATCACATCCCATACACATCTTATCACATCCATTCACATCCTATCACATCCCATACACATCTTATCACATCCATTCACATGCTATTTTCATTTAATAGCTTTTTCTAGTTTGATATATCGATAACGGGACTTTTTTTAAATTTCTACCAATTGTTTGGCCTAATCAAAGGTTCTTTTTCTCGACGACTATTTCCATATTCCTTCTCAATTCCTCAATTGAATTATATTCAATATTCCTCTTTTGAATAAAAGAATTCATGGGATTTGTAGAAATCAATTCTATCCATATTTCTACTTTTGGTAAATAATCATAAATTGAATTATACTAAAATTTCCTCTTCTTTCCATTTAATTTCTTAGATCTCAAATACCATGAGAATTCCTCTTTTTGCATTTTATTATTTGCATTCCAATGTCATGGGAATTTTTCTTTTTCCGTTAATTATTTCTCATAAAATAAATTCATCTAGAATAAAATATCCATTATTTTAATATACTAGAAATTTCTCTTTTCCCATCTAAATAATGGAATTCCAAATGTCATAGGAATTCCTCTTTTAACCTTTAAATATTTCTTATAGATAAAATAAATTTATCTAAAATTTATCTTTGAATTTAAATAAATTATCCAATAATTTCAATATGCTAGGAATTTCTCTTTTTCCATCTCAATGATGGAATTCCAAATGTCATAGGAATTTCTCTTTTAACATTTAAATATTTCTTATAAATAAAATAAATTTATCTAAATTTTATCTTTGAATTTAATTAAAATACTCATTAATTCCAATATGCTAGGAATTTCTCTTTTCCCATCTCAATGATGAAATTTCCAAATGTCATAGGAATTTCACTTTTAACATTAAAAATAAATTACTAGAAATTTCTCTTTTGCTAATTACTATTTATGCATAAACATAAAAATCAAAATTTTCATGATTATGAGAATCATTCAATTAATCTAGGATGATTAATCCTAGAATATGGTAGGAAGTCATCTTTTCATAATATAAATAAAAATAATTTATGTGTTTATTTTTTAAAAATTTTACCATAGCTCCACTCTACTAGTACTGATAATTCTCAATAAATTTGAAAGAATAAAGTTTAGTATTATTCATGTGACTAGAATAACCACTACTTGGATCATTATCCAATTATGGATTGATTCTTAATTTTACCATAAATTAAATAGCATAAAAGTATTAAAAGCTATTATTTTGGCCTCCAATTAGACAAGCATAGAAATTACTTTTAGATTAGAGAAATGCTTCATGAGAAGCTTCATTTGATTTGAGAATAGATCATAGGAATGACCATTCTTTGGGGGAGAGAGAGAAATGCTTAAAAATCATTATAAATTAAGCATAAATAAAAATTTATGAAATACATAAATAAAAATTTATGAAATACATAAATAAAAATTTATGTATTTCTTCATTACAATACATTAAAGAACTTCAATAGTATTCAAAAGCCATTCAAATTAATGCTTCTCAAGCTTGAGAGGGGTTGAGAAGAGAAACATTTGGAGATTTAAGAAAAAGAAGACAATAATCCACACTTTACCTCCTAAATTACTTGATTCTTTGATCACAGTAGAGGCCCCCAACCAATCAATTGGTTTGGTATGTTGTTGGAGTAACCAAGGAAGATTGAAGAGAGAGAGAAGCTCCAATCTCTTCAATTTGTAGAGGATTTTTAGAGGATAATAGAAAATATCATTATTTTAGTATAATACTGGCATGGTATAGTTCTCATATTTTTTTACAAAGGGCTAAGGATCTATTTATAGGTGAGGGAGGCCTCTAACCAAGTCCAACTAGTTTCTAGAATTTTTCAGGTTCAGTTTGGCTGAATTTGGACAAGATTTGGACCTAGTTTGGCTCCCTTTTGATTTGGTTTCATCTAGGAGAGAGGAGAGATAAAAATATCATAATATTTTTGAGTTTAAAACTCCACCACACATGTGAAATAGGAACCTCCTTGAAGAGCTCCCTTCTCCTTACCAAGGTGTCAAAATTGAATCATTATACCCAAAATATCTCATTTTTTAGTAATACTCATAGTTTTTTGCTAATAAACCTTGTCCTTAGTCAACTCTTCATCTTATGTGAGCATTTACTCATTTTTGGGGGTTTTTCTTTTATAAATTGGATTTATCTCCTCCCCACACTTGGATTGATCCTATTGGTCCATAGGAACCTTAATTGGACCATAATCCAAAAAACTCTGAAAATTTAGACCCTTAAGCTAAGGTCCTTTATACTTCTTTTCAATTAATTCCAATTGCACATTGGAAAGTTCTTTTTGAATTTTTGTTTCAGGGAAAACCATTTTAGACACTAGGAGGATTTTTATATAAAAAAAATATCTCAATTTTGGATTATCTCTCTATAGATATTTTCTCTCTCTAGGTCAAAATAGGGTAAAACAAAATCTTTCTTTTATTTCAAAGAGGGGAATAATTACAAGATCAGAAGGGGAGGTTCTTACACCTGTACACCTCAAAAGCTGGAGGGAGTAATTTTACAAATGAGGTAATCAAATTCCTCTTGCAAGAGTTCTTGGTCAACATAAAAAGTCCTCCCCCTACTATCCTCAAGCGAATGGCCAGGCCGAAAGCACAAACAAAACCCTATGTGCCATTCTCACCAAAACCGTGGAGACCAATTGCAACGATTGGGAAACAGAAGTTGCCGACTGCACTTTGGGCTTATAGAACTTCGTACAAAATAGCAATCAACGCTACCCTCTTAAGTTTAACCTACGGTACTAAAGCAGTCATGCCCATGGAGTTCTTAGTCCCAAGTCTACGTGTCGTAGTGCACAAAAAAGTCATCGAAAATGCTCTAAGCTATCACCTCTTTGAGCTTGAAAAGCTCGATGAAACATGCTTGTCCTTCCGGCAACTCTTCAGGGGTAATTGTTGGCAGTTCTAGCGGTGCTGCAACTTGTGGTACATGTTCTTCTGGCATGCTTTTTGGAATTGGAAGATTTGTTGCATGACTAAGTACCTTGGTGAGAAAATATGGATTGCACACTTTTGATTGTTATGCCTTCAGAGAGTTCTCCATCTCTCTATGGATATACCAAGCCCAATCTTCTTCTTTCTCTTTATGCACTTTGGCTATTCGATTGAGAGGGACTCTATTGTACCTATCGACTGGCTTGACTTGCATAATTATAGACATTGCTTGGTAGGATTTCTTCTCAAGAATGCTTAGAGAAGCTTATGTGTGAATAGTTGAACCATGCCTTCCTCAAGTCTTGGGAATGTTTGAGAAAAAGGTGTGGACTAAGGAAAGGAACCAATCATAGTCCAAAGATTGAGTACTTTTATAAACCATGTTAAGGACAGATAATTAATCCCTACATTGGCACTCTCAAGTATTATAAGAATGACTAATATTTTTCTTGATTACATAATGATAAAGCTTAAAGTATACCCTCATAAACTTTGAGGATTTCATAGAAATTAATTTACTTCATCAATCTGACTCAAGGAGTTGGTGTCACTTGAAGTGAACCTACCACAAATGTAACTTGTGAACCAAAAGGGAATATACTTATGGAGTTGGTGTCACTTGAAGTGAACCCACCACTTAAAGGTAACTTGTGAGACAAAAGGAAACATACTTTGAGGATATCTCAAAGGTAATAGTGTCCAGCTTCAGGGCTACAACATGATCAGTTAATCTAGGTCAGTTCCCACACTGATACATCACTACTTTTATTTTCTTTAAAGTAAAGATAAAAAGATGATAAATGATATGAATAGTGTGACCCAATATGGGTAAGGGCTAGTGAAAGAAAAGGATTAAGGATCAGGCCCAAGTACTACATAGTCTTGGTGCAAGCTAGATCCTAGAGAAAAACTGAGAATAGATGAAAAATTATGTGATTTGGATGTGATAATGAATGTGTAAGTGAGAAGTTATGATACTCTTATTTGTTGAAGGAACTAATTTACTTGGTATTGTTAAAATACCATTTTTGAGAGCTGGCATTGCTTATGTGGTAGCTAGGATCAATACTATTTTTGAGAGTCAATCATACTTGTGTGGTGTGGCTATTGAGGATCCTCATAGTGGTGGTATGTTATGGGCCGAGCTGCTGAATTGCGGTCATGTCGCCCATGTGAGCCAGCCATGTGGGGATCATCTATCATGGGCAAAAACCTTTCCTAGTAGTTTGCTAAGAGTTTTTTTTCCCACGTGTGCCCTCGTGTGACTAAGTGACACATCATGAATCAAGAGGGATCTATGGTTGGAAAGAGGCGTCACAATCGAGATTTGATCAACATCGTTGATGGATTCCCAAGTGAACTATGGGTGAACTACAGGTAAACTCGGATGAACTAGGGGTGAACTCGTGGTGGTGGGTAAACTCGCTTTGACAACAGCCCATGCCAATCTAAAGAACTAATGGGATCAACCGGATGCCACAAGAAAAATGCATGTAGAAGAGCTGAAGGCATCTAGGGCCGAGCTTAGGAAAATACAAGAACAAGTGGAGGCCATGAGGAAGGCGCATGCTGTTAGTAGTGTAGAACAAAGAAAAAATGATAAATTATTTCCAAGGGTGGGCCAAAAGGGAGAAAAGGGAAAAGGAATACCTACATCAAAGACTCCAGGAAGAGAGGGCACAAAAGAGCACAACTGTCTGGAAAGAGACAACCCTCACATGCGAAGACTAATTCAACCTACTATAAGTAAGCACGACCTGTGAGATTGTCCAACTGGGATACCATTGCAAAATTTATGAACCAGTTGTAGGTAGAGAAATAAGGGCAAAGTAGCTCCTAGGTAGAAGAGTCAGCACCAGGAAAGAACCCCTCATCCAGATCCCGAGCAGTACGAGGAAGTGGTAGGATCTTATGATGTGAGGATCTAGGTGAGGAGGCAACAACCCATGCATAGGGTAGGATTGCCAGTGCCCCTCACCTATGAAATTACCTGTCAGAAGAAGTGACGACACACTCCATATCAAAACCAATAGGAAGACCACCATATGGGTGGAGGTGGAGTTAAGGGGGAAGGAAAAGACCAAGAGAGCCTAAGCAGACTGTGAATGAAGACATCATCCTACAGTAGATAGAGCCACATGCTTTTGCAGTGGGGATGGCCATTGATGTAATGGAAAGGGCTAAGAAAAAGTATCCATATGCCAAGCCCATTGACATGCAATTTTGATGAGCTGATGAAAGGTCTAGACTTGGGCATGCCTGGGTGAGTAGTTGGAAGAGGGCTTACAAGCCTAGGTATGCCCAGGATAAGCCCATTAAGTTGTTGAAATGAGTGATGCTAGAGTGCCAAGTTACCTAGCCAAGTTATCCCACATGAGCTATCATAGCTTTGTTGTACTCTTGTTATATAAAAGGGGTCCATTTCAAGTAATGAATCAAGCAAGCTCTCAATCCTCTCTATGAGTACAAGTCTCAATCTTGTAACCTAATTGTGCTTGAGTCTAAAGCTTAATTGTCTTAGTTCATTCATCATGATTGTCACCCACCTTAGCTTAGCTTAATCACATGTTAATTAATAAAAAATTAAGTCATTCTTATCATCACCATCTCCATGTGGGAGGTTGGATCCATGATCATTAGGTATCACCCACCTTATCTTAGCTTAATCACATGTTAATTAATGTAGGATTAAGTCATTCTTATCATCACCATCTCCATGTGAGAGCTTGGATCCATGAGCTTCAACATGGAATCAAAGTCATTTGCACTCATTAAGCTCAACCTTATCTTCTACCCAAGAGAGAGGCTGAGATTGCAAATCCTCATTCTCCACACTCCCTTGACCATTCCCCAAGCCTTCTTGTCCATTAACTCTCCATCCCAAGGCTGAGATTGCAATCCTCACTCTCCACCCTCCCTTAACCATTCCCCAAGCCTTCTTGTCCATTAACTCTCCATCCCAAGGCATTTAAACTCACCAGAGCAATTCAACAATAAATGCCTACAGGTCGTGATTTCTACCCACCAGCGCTGACTGGTTTTTTTTATCATTGCACCTTGTTGCTCTTTGAATCAATGTAAGACCTTTTGGCTGCGGATTAAGCTTTGAATCAATGTAAGACCTTTTGGCTGTGGATTAGCAATGGCCTAAGCTATCTACAGCCCAAGTTTGAGCCTCTTCCATGCATTGGTGTGCTGACAACGACGGTGACCAAAAAACCAATCAGGCCCAAACGAAGATTTTTGGCAGTTTTTGAGATGTTAAGCTCCCCTTTGAGTTCTAAGCAAAAGAACTAATCAAGGGGAATAAGGCAAAGCAAAAATCCCCATAAAAAACACTACCGATTTGCTCAATTTCATCCTCCAATGTTTAGCTATGTTAATCATAGTGATTAACACTTAATCACTATTATTAACAATGATTGAGCAGAAATTGAGCTTAATCAAAGGAAAAATTAAAAAATTAGAGTGCTATTCCATTGTGCGAAACTCCTTCTTGCATCAAAATTCATCTCAACCACTTGTATTGCTCAAATAAGTGATTTTTTCATCGCATTAGGTTTGCCTCTAGCATATATTTTGTACCTTAATCACTTGTAAAAGGGTTAGACACTGCCTGAGCACTAAAACCAAGGCTCAAGATAAGACCCCCTTCTCATCATGGAGCATGTAGAAGCTATCTCAAGATTTAATGGTGATGGGTTTTACACATGGCAAAGCAAGACCATGTACTTGCTTATGCGTAAGGGGCTTTGGCACCTTATTGAGGATGAGCCAGTGGAGCTTTAGCCACTTCAAAACAACAAAGGATTGGGCCTCATTTCTCAAAATCTTGATGATGATATGATTAGTCACATTGTTGGAATCAAGGATACCAACTTGGCATGGCAAGAACTCAACAAGATTTTCGGCACCGACTCAAAGATCTCAAAGATCAACCTTCTCATGCAGTTTTACAAGCTCAACAAGAAGGAGACCGAGACCATGGCACAACACAAGAACCTTAGTGATCAAATAAGGTATCATGCATAAACTTAGTGTATTAAAGAAAGAATTGAAGAAGATGAATCTATTGCTCTATTGTTAAAAAGTGTTGACAAAGAACCTTATGAATTACTTGTTGTTGCTACACTTAAAAATGTGCCCAACACTAAAGAAACTTGGTGCATTAAAGAAAGAATTGAAGAAGATGAATCTATTGCTCTATTGTTAAAAAGTGTTGACAAAGAACCTTATGAATCACTTGTTGTTGCTACACTTAAAAATGTGCCCAACACTAAAATTCAAGATATAGAATCATCTGTACTTGAACATGAATCAAAACTCAAGGATAAAGAATCATTCAAATCACATTCAAGTGAGAAAGCATTGTATACAAAGGGTGGGAGATTTTAAAGGATAAATCAATCAACATCTCAACTTCCAAGATGCTATCACTACATAAAACTTGGTCATACCAAGAATGAATGTCATAATAAAGATAAACCAAAGCTTGTTTATGACTATTGTGGAAAAATTGGTCACCTAGAAGAAGATTGCTATCTCACAAAAAGAAGCAGGAAAACTATATCGAGGTCAAAGCTTCCCCAGCTGAAGATGCACTCTTCGAGTGAAAGAACCATTGTACTTTTCACCCCTCTTATCTCTATAAAAAGTGTGATATAATCAGTCTCTGAGGCCATATGATGCACTCAAGCTGAAATTCATAGCCAAAGTAGCTATAATGCCAAAGTAGCTATAATGCCAAAGTAGCATAAGAGCCAAAGTAGCCTAGCATAAGGGGAGAGAGAGGAAGAGTGAAAGCCTAAAAATTGTACCTAATCTAGCATCAAGGGGGAGTGTTGAAATGAGTGATGCTAGAGTGCCAAGTCACCTAGCCAAGTTATCCCACATGAGCTATCATAGTGTTGTTGTACTTTCCTCATATAAAAGGGGTCCATTTCAAGTAATGAATCAAGTAAGCTCTCAAGCCTCTCTATGAGTAAGGCATGGTTGAACGAGTACAATATGTTTGTGCTCACATATAAATTCCTTTCTATCAAGCCATGCCTTGAAAAAATGACATTATTGTAGATTTTTTTTCCTTTTGGAGGCTCAATGATGGGTTGACAATGCTATCAACGAGTCTCCAACAACCTCCCTTGGTCACCCCACTCTCATTCCAACCAATGCATATCTTCATGCAATGAGTGACGACACGATGATTAGAGTTGATAGGTTCTAAATAACCCCTATAGGGACCATGAAAGAACAAGTCTTGCTAAGAAGCAAGGCACAAAACATGCCCACAACCATCCTAATTAAATGAGATACAGATGCCGAGGTCACTGCAAAAAAAGTGGTTTTGGCATTGTCCAAAAAGCCACCCATTATTGCTCGTAGTTTACTAATGTACATGCCATACTCGATTTCCTACATTCTTTCAATTTCATGGATAAACTAATCTCATTCACACCTACCTTATCGACCATCCTCACCACACATCAACACTCAATTTCCTATCTCCAACCGTGTAATAGTCGAAGAAAGTGTTGTGTTAGAGTTTTCACTCGAAAGAGCTTCTACATGGGCCCACAAATGCCCATGCATGACACTTGCAATATACAAATGAAAATAGATTTTTCATGGGCCCACCTTTTTTCTAATGCCCATGCACGACACTTGCAATAATTATACATCAATAGGCCCTTATATCTCAAGCACTTATATTAAGCCTCATCATCGACATCCGTTGTCGTGCTGTGGCACATCCATGTAGTGAAAGAAGCTCACAGACCATCCCATATGAACTCAGATGCATGGGCATGAAGGCAGTATGATTAGTCAAGGTCATGGCCATGGTCCTGACTAAATGAGTATTGATGGCAGTGAAAATAATGCGGGGATAGCAAATGTTAAATGAGGCCAAATGAGTCTTTTTGATGTTATGCATGGGAACAGCCCCTAAGCAAAGATATGGTGTAAAGGAGCCATAAAGAATGTGATACTTATCAATCCAAGAAAAATGGGAGAAAAATGAGGGCAGTGTGGAATTTCAAAATGGAATAAACGTGTTTTCAGCGGAAAAAGGTGTGGAGAGGCCCGATTTGCCGGCAGGATCCAGAAATAACCAGAGTTGGGGGGGGGGGCGCTTCGAAATGGTATGGAAGAATAAGCAGGGAGCTTTTCGGAGGGAACCGGGGGCTCTCTGTAGAATGTACAGAGAGTAGCCTTGTGTGTAGGGAAAAAAGATTGGAGAAGAGTGATAACCGATCGCGAGTCTGAAGAGCGGCTGGACGGCGCTCTGAAGTAGAAGGCCAGAGGCTCTCGGACGCGGAAGGTGTGCAGCGGCAGGTATACACGGAGGGGCCGGTTCGTGAGAAGAGGGGGGAGAAGCTTCTCCAGCGGCCGGCAGAGCCACAAGGGCTGGGAGTTTGATACAGTGCAGTGGAAAAGGAGCGAAGGGGAATCACCTTTGCTGGAAGTCGTCAGTGAGCAGAAGGAGAAAGGCCAGCCGCTTTGTGTGTGGGGAAAAACCGCCTGGGGCAGAGGTGCCGGGGTGATCGTGAGAAAGCAGTGCTGCTGGGTGTGAGGTGGAAGACAGTGACAGAGGTGGTGGCCACCTTGTATAGCAAGGAACTGACTAGTGATAAAGCAGGGTAGATGAGCTGAGACGCGAGGGTGGTCGTCTAGAAGCGCAGAGCAGAGGCGCAGCCTACAGGTTCAAGAGAGGGATTGCTTGTGTTGGACAAGAGCGTGCCTTGTGGTGGTGGGGTGGCCAGTTTTGAAGTTTTGGGCTTGGAAGAAGTAGTGAAGGGATCTGCAGAAGTGGGGTTACCTGCAGTTTGGTTAAGGCTTTAGAGGTTTGCAGCTTTGTGAACAGCTGCTGCTGCTGCAGAGTTTTATGAGATTACATCATTGAGGATTGGAGCTTTGAACAAAGAGGACTTGCTTAGCTCAAGAGATGAAGCTCCAGGTTCAATGAAGATTGTATCTGATATGATGAGGATGCAAGTTTGAGGTTCTATTTTCTTGAGTCCACTTGTGGATGTTCACTTTCATGTCTATGTTTTTGTTCTTCTCGTGTATGAGTCCCCTGTCTCAGGGTTGTTGAGACATCTTTTTTAGCAAGTGCAAAGATGACTGAGGATTTGGTTTGAACATATGATAAATGGGATGATGGTGATACATGATGATATTTCTATGATGTTTGAGTGTTGTTTTGGATGAATCTATATTACATGGTATCAGTTGTGGATGAGCATGTTGTCTTGTTTGAAGGCTATTGGGACATTTCTTGGGATGAAGGTTTAAGGTACGAGGGTTACAGAACACATTAGTTGGATTGTAAGGGATTTGAAAGCTACTCTCACAGCCAGAAGTCTCGCACTTTCCCAGCGACACCGCCCACGTCACGACACCGTCCATGTACATTTCTAGATAGGGGTTGCAAGCCTGGCCCATGGTATGACCCATTGCATAGACCTTTCTCAAATTAGCAGAGGAATGTTATGTCGCCTCTACTTTGGCCCCACCACCTATTGCTTTACATTGCCTCTATCCCCAGTCTCATTAATAGCAAATCTCTCGAGCCAGAGACGCTACCTAGCTCCATTGCAACTACAGTCAAAGTCAACTTCCATGCATCAACAATCTAAAGATCTTGACTTCCAAGAAAATAAATATTGATAAAATTTTGAAGAAAGCACAACACAGAGAGTTGAAGAAAGTAGTTGAGTTGGTGAAATTTTCAAGTTGGAGGGGTGAACATACACATGGACACACCATTGCCATGGACATCACCTGCATCTTTCACTACAGGCATCACATATATTTTTTCTTCATATCTCACATCTTTCGGCACACACAAACACATGGACTTGTCTAACTAATCTCTTCAATGCCACCCTCCAGGTACATGTGTGGTGGATGGGGTGCCATGGTTAGCGTAAGCTTGCCCTATGGTATGATCCATCACCTGGAGAACCCTCGACCTTGTAGGTACCTCCAATGAGCTTCAATGTATACAACCTCTACTTCGACTCCTATTCAACACCAAAAAACCTCTCCCTAACCACCAATGTATTCGACTACGAAGAAGCCCAATATCTAGGCATCAATCTATGGTGGATTAGTCCCGAATCATACCATTTAATCTTGCATGCCAACTTCATGGTGTGTAACTTGGACCATCTACACCACTTATCTTTTATAAGACAATGCTAGAACTTATAAAGTGGCCTTACCTTGTGGTTAATGTCAAGTAGGGAAAGTCTAAGGAGGTAGCGTACATACTTGCTTAAGACTAGTAACAGAGGCCATACCATTTTTAAGTTTGGCCAACCTAGTGTGAAAACTAGTCACTTGTATATAAGTTATTTTTGATAATAAGAAATACACTACTTCCCCTCCTCACATGTTTCCACTCTTGGAAACAAAATCTATCTAAGAAAGGAAACTAGGGAACCTATGCTGTATACTAGCAATTGTCTCCCAAGTCGATTCCTCCTCCGCTCTATCTTTCCACTTAATTTTATACTCAGGGAGCAACTTATTCCTAAGTTGTCTTTCCCTAAAATCAATCACAACTTCTAGTTCATGTGGAACATAGTACAAGTCCTCAGCCTCCACAAGTTCGTGAGGAGTCACAATGATATCCTTAGCTCCCAACATCTCTTTCAGTCTACTAACATGAAAGACTAGATTAACATCTCTTTCAGTCTACTAACATGAAAGACTAGATTAACTTTCACCTTCTGAGGTAGTTCTAGTCTATAGGCTACCTCTTCAATTTTTTAATTATCCGAAGGGGGTAACTTCCCAACCTTCCTTGTCTGTAATTTCTCCGAACTCTTAGGTTTTCAGAAATACACCAACATTCCCTCAAATAACTCCCTCACGCGAACACTCCCTATCAACATAACACTGTGCTCTATCTTGAGCACTCCTGATAGAATCTCTAGCTATGGCTAACACCTCCTGCATATTTGCCAAGAAATCCTACCCGCATCATTCTGAATACCCTACCGGAGATCTAGGTTGGTATACATACATCAACATAAACGGATTGCAACCAATGGTCGCATACTTGGCACTACTATGGGCAAACTCAACCATCAAGATGTACCTCTCCCTATTTGATGCTCTCTTGGAGACGTATGAAAGAAGCGTGTCCTACAAAACCTAATTCACCCTCTCTGTCTTCCCGTCGGTGATCAAAGGAACTCAAACTCACCTTGGCCTCCAATTTCTGGAAGAGTAGCTACTAGAAGTGTCCTGTAAACTTCGAGCCCCTACCACTCACTATGTCACAAGGTAAAGCATATAACCTGAAAAAGGTACTCAACAAACTGCTGTGCCAATTCAAGAGTTGTTACCATCTTTCTTGTGGGTAAAAATGTTGCCATCTTTGTCAATCTGTCTACCACCACCCAAATGGCATCATGCCCTCTGCGAGTGTGTGCCATTGGAGCTAATGGGAGGAGGAAGGCAAGAATGGTAATGATTTTGTTTGGATTTGGGGCAAGGCCCTCTATAGAGATGATGTGCCCAAGGAGGGTGCCTTGTACCACCAGCAATGGCGTTTGAAAGGGTTGATACATAGGTGAGATGACCGAGAATGTCAAGATTTGGGCCAATTTCCCACTGGAGGCTTCTAAACAGGAGGAGAGACGGGTGACGATGAAGTTGGAGAAATCATCCACAAAATCTCAAAGGAAAGTGAGAAGAAATTCTTTAAAGATGTTGGTGACAATCCTTTGAAATGTTGCGGGGGCATGGCACAATCCAAGTGGTACCCCCACTGGGCAAATGTTGTCTTGACACGATCATTTGGGTGAATGGCAACTTGGTTGTAACCACTGAACCCATCCATGAAGCTGTACAAGGCATGACCAGTGATATCCTCAAGAACCCTATCCAAGAATGGAAGAGGAAAGCCATCTTTTTTACAGTCACTTTGTTAAGAGAGCAGAAATCGACACATACCCGTATGTGTTGGGACTTCTTCTTGGGTGTGATGACCATGGGGGACAGTCAATCGGAGTGCTTGATTGGCGAAATGATGTTGGCAGCCTCCATCTTTTTTCCAGCTGATGCAGTTTCACTTCAGCATACTTGGGATTCAACTTGTATGTGCGCCCACGAACAGGACGTGCACCATCTGGTAGAGGAATGGTGTCCACACCAATGTCTGTTGGCACACGAGACCTACACTTGTACCAAACAGATCCAAGGCATCCATCACAAGGTGGAGATCATGAGGATCATCTTGTGGCATGAAGAAGGAATCATTTGCATAAGCCTATGCCACGAAATACTTGCGCTAGATGGCAATTGAAGACCACGAAGGGCACCTTGCCGAGTAAGCTGATCCATATATAGAAGCAAAGGATGAGTTGCTATGGCATATAATAAGGCACTCAAAGGGAATCCTTGACGCATGGACTTACCCAAAGACCATGAGTCAGAGAGTTCACCATCAAGAATACGTGATGCCTCACTGTCTTGAGACAACCAATACACAAGATTGGACATCTTAATAGCCCATCTTGCACATGGTCGCCGCCACAATAAAATCCCATTGCACTATGTCAAAGGCCTTCTCTATGTCCACTTGCAAAATAAGCACATCTTGTTTTGTATATTGTTCATACTCAACCCCAATGAACGCATTTGCAATGTTATCCGTTATATGTGTACGTGGGACAAAAACATATCGCGCCTCATGTAAGCCTGCATAAAGTACCCCTTTTACCCTATTGAACAACATTTTGGCGACCAATTTGTATACTACGGGCATTAGAGTAATTGGCCTGCCAATCTGACACAGGCTTTTTTTGGAAGAAGTTTTACAAGCCCTTCTTTCCATGATTTGAGCATTTTCCAAGCACACCAAGCATCATTTATCCTCATGAAAGAAAAGCAACGCATGTTTGAGATCATCCCAGGAACGCAAGAAGAATTCCACAGTTAAACCATCCCAACCTGAAGATTTCCAAGCACCCAATTGTTTTATTGCCTCTTGCAATTCTTTCTTTGTGAAGCATTGTTCCATAGAGAGTGCCTCTTCCTGGGATGCTATGCATGAAACATGAGGGAGAAACTGATCCCTGGCAGCCTAAACTCACGCATTAAGAGGACCTGTCGTAGCAAAAACATGTGCATAGTAGAACACACACTTATCGGCCAATTGTTGTTTGAAACATGTCCAAGTTTGCGTCAAGGTCTTGATGCATTTAATGGTGTCTTTTTGGCATTAAAAATGTAAGATTGTGAAGAAATCCTTTGAAGAGCATCCCTTATTCTTGAATGGCCGCGGTTACCTGGCTTTAACTTGCCATTTTTTTAAGCTTACGTTTGTCATTTTCAGCAAGAACATGTTTTGCATTGCATAAATTGTCTTCTTCAGACACCGAAAGATTCCTGATGTAAGCAAGATCCACAAGAGATTGACAAGTTTCTTTTGCATTATGGACTCTCTGTTTTTCTTCATGCATATACCAGTGACCATAGTCTCTAATGATGAGTTGGATCCTCTAAACAAAACGATACCAGGCCACATCCGTACTTTCCAGCATTTGCAACTTAAGAGGTGTAATGACCTCTTTCACCAAATTATGGAAAATGTCATGCGAGAGGTAACGGAGAAGTGGACGACGTCCATCGATGGTATAAAGGACGATCATGTAATTGCGGTCTTGGAGATTCCCCACATCTCTCTACAAGGAAAGCTGCTATGTTGTCTGCAAACTCTGAGTCCAGCAACTCCTCCTGCGTGTGGAGGGAAAGACGCAATCCCTAAAGCTCGGCCTCTTGGGTGGCGGGGAGAAAATAACTCATGGCCTCGATGACAAATATGAAGAGGTACGGTGCCAGAGGACAACCGTGTCTAACCAAGCGGGAAAGGGGGAATCTGTCATGCCACGGGTTTCCTAAAGAATGAGAACCTAGTTGTGTAAGGGGCTGAGTAAAGTCCAAAGACTCCATGAATCCACTCCATGGGGAATCCCATCCTGATCATTATGTCCTCTAGAAAGCTCATATCATAAGCTTTCTCAAAGTCGAGGAGTAGCACAATGAGGTCTTGTGGGCATCCTCGCTGAAGCTGTCGCCTCCTAGAAGGTAAAGATGTTGTCCAGAATGCTCCGATCCTGAACAAAGCTAGTTTGAGTGTCATGGATTAAGTCTGGAAGAAAAGGTTGAAGTCTCCTGCTCTGCTGATGACCTTGGCCAAGATCTTATAGGCTGTCCCTAGAAGAGTGATGGGTCTCCACTGCTAGATCTCCAATCTGTCACCACCCTCCTTGGGAATCAAGTGAATCAAGCCCTCTGAGAGCCTATATGGCATGGCCCCTGTGATCATAATCTCAGCTCGAAGGCCACCTTCCATGAGGTCCCAATGACGAAGAAAGAAAGAGACTGGAAGCCCATCTACCCCCCGGGAATTTGCCCATGGGAAGTGCTGTCAATTTCTCTGCCAACTCCTCAGCAGTGAATGGTGTCAATAAGAATGACCAACGAGAAGGGGGAACCACCTCCCTCGTGTGCCACTAGACCCTCTCGCGCGCGTCCACACTACCTATAGAGATATTGGGCCACCTGTGAGGAGGGATCGAAAAAAGTTCGTGTGTGGCGATGTCTCTCACATGGGAGGGATCTAAAATAATAGCTCCATCCTAGCTACGCAACTTGCGAATGTCGTCTCTCCTCCTGTGGGGGCCGACTATCTCAAAGAAATCCCCTGTGACTTTGTCGCCACCGGGGCGGTTGAGTCCAGAAAGAGGCCCTGACGTGATACCTGTACTCCACCCTCCTCTCCTCGATGGATCTAATCTCTGTGTGAGCGACAGCAAGCTGACTCTCGATGCACTAGCTATCAGGGGGACATCTTCTGAAGCCATTGTAAAGAAGCTAGACTCCTCCTCAGACTTCTCTCCTGCTCTCGAAGCCCTCCAATAAGCTCTTGGCTGCCTCCTGCCACAAGACACTACTGATCTCCCCTAAGCCCTCATCAAATGTGCATGCAGTAGAGCTTGAAATAAAGTCCAATCCCACCCATATCTGCTCTATCTTGCTACATATCTTGGGATCCTGAATGAGGCTGTCTAGAATCCTTGAGCTCACATGCTTGGCGTGCCTCCAAGGGTCCTCTAAGGAAAGAATAAACAGGGTGTGATTAGAAAAGGAAGTGCCTACCAAGATACCAATCATACCCCATCGGTTGTTTGCAAGCCCACTCACCAACCTAAAACCTATCTAATCTAGAGAGGTTGTGGTCGGTGATGCCCCTTCTATCTGATCTCGAGAAACAAAGGCTCCTAGGGCTACGCCCCAAATCTGGAAGATGCCAAGGGTCCTGTCCCCTGAGTGCGAGAATCATCTCCTCCCAGGACAAATACTCTGCTCCTAAGACTGTGGCCGTGCCACCTCCAAGTATGTCCTCTACTGCCTCTATCATGTTAAAGTCACTGCCCAAGCACTAAAAGTCAACATGAGGGAGGGCCTGCCAGACTGTGCTCTAAAAGAGGGCTCTACTTGCAGTGGCATTCGAAGCATAAACTTTGAAGAAGCCAATGCTATCCTCTCCGATCACAATGGTAATCCACTGTGCATGCCGTGGGACTGTGACTCCTGAGCCAGTCATCACTGTCGGCAACAACTACTCATTGATAGAAATACACACACCTCCTTGTGTCCCAGAGAGGCCAAAGGATGGGGACCAGAAAGTGTGACTTGCCTAGAATAATCTTCCCGCATCAGTGGGTGTGCCCCTCTGAAAGTTGATTCTCCTGGAGGAATAAAATGTCTATGGGTCCCCCAACTATGGCTCTCTGAAGCTCACCTCGTCTCTGAAGGCATTAAGCCCAGGCTAAACCCTGAATGTTCCATGAAACAATCTACATATCAATCCTTGTGTGATGCGGAGCTAACGGAACTGCCCTCCATTCCAAGAGTCTTGGGCAAGGCTTTAAACAGGGAATAGTCACAATCCGTGCAGGGACGAAGGCACGCTAGGTGGACACTAATCCTATCCTCCATGTGATGCCACTTTGTCCGAGTGCGAGCGTATGCATACGCCAAACTCCATCGATCACAACGGAGGTATCTGTAAGAAGGGGAAAGAGGTACCGCGGGAAGAACTAGGCATGAATACAAAAAGCAACACCTCCAGGCTACCATCTCCCCGTTCTGGCCTCGATGGGCTGAACCTCCAAGCTCCATCCTAGCCAAAGGCCAAAAATGGGTGAGAATGTCGGTGATGAAAAGATAGTGGATATGGTGGGAGATCTTGACTTCCTATCCTTGGATGGCAGCTGCCACCAACTCGGGATCCCACTCTGTCCCCGGGGCTGCACTGAAGGGGAAAGAGAAGATTATTGCGCCGCTATCCTAGCGCATAGAGGGCGTAGAGTGCTACAACAAAATCCTAACCCAAGGTAGGAGATCGGGGAAGGGGGGAAGATGGAATCCCCCATCCCTATCACGATCGCCAGAAAACAACACTATTTGTAGCTGATTTGAATGCCCAAGACCAGAGAAAATGAACAAATAAATGGATTATATTGATTGCCTTCAAGAGCTTTTATATAAAAAGCCCATAGGCATTACAATCCCCTCATGTGGGATAACTCACACACCTCATGCTTTCACATGTGCCTAATGCGGGCAACCAACCTCTGTACAGGCAGGGATAAAGGATGAAGAATGTCCTCTAAGATGGCCATTCAAATGATTCCTACAAGATGTGGTATGGAGTTAGGGGTGTTGATGGCATTTCCTATCTCTAGTAGATGCCATCGGAGTGATAGTGCGGTGCCTTTAATGCCAGTGCATGTAGCTCCCATGTATCCGCCATAGTGGTGCGCTTCCCGTTTCTAGCTGGTCCACTCTCCTCTGGTGGTGATCTAGTGTGACACCCCAAGATGGTCCAGCCAGAATAGTCCAGTGTGGGCACCCTTGGTGGCTACAGATTGCCCACCACTAGAGTGCTCACTGTCCTTGGTAAGATAGAAAAAAAAACACTATCAAGTGAGAAATTGTTATAGAATGAAAAGATGCACTATACTGTAGATACACTACATCATGAAGGATGATAGGTACAATGATAAAAACAACGACTTATAATCAAGGAATTGTAGGTTCGAGTCCCACGAATTTTTAGTGTACTTGTAGGCAAGACCCAACAACACTTGATTTGGCAAGGCTAAGATAAGCTCTTGACTTAAACAACCGCCCTTTTCACAAGAGAGCAACAATAATAGCTAAGACTTCTCTAGAACTTATACATGTTGACCTTTGAAATATGATGCCTACAACTATATTGGGTGGTTCTTCCTACTTTTTGTTATTGATTGATGACTTTAGTAGGAAAATGTCGGTGTATTTTTATTGGGATAAGGCATACGCTTTTGGAAAGTCTAAATGATGGCACAAGTTGGTTGAGAATGAGACTGGAAAGAAGTTGAAGAAGTTTTTATAGACCCCAGGTTAAAGAGTTTTTATAGATCGGGTGTGTCATTTGTATTTGTGCTGGTTGAGCTCGATATCTCACCGCTCTCCTTTGAGCTCAACACCATACCTTGCACTCAAAGGAATCTTCTAAACTTGTCAATCTTCTTTGCACTCAATGCCTTCATGAGGATATCTACAACTTGATCCTCTATGCTAACATAGACCAAATCTACATCACCTGTTAGCACATTCTCATCACAAAATGATTATGAACCTCAATATGCTTTATCCTAGCATGGCACACTAGGCCACTAGTAACCAATTGTATATTGTATTCATGTTGTCACAATAAATGACCTATCCATGGGCTTACCTATGTCTGTACACGTAGCTTCTACAACCAAGATACCTCACATGGACAATATGTCCGGAGTACTCATTGCTGTACATGAATGAACAGACGAATTAGAATAGAGCATATCACAATGACAAGCATGACAAGAAATACTGTAAACAACACCTGCATTACTCCAAGACACTCTTACATACCCTTCACTGTACCATGCACACCTAGCAGTGGTCACAGTGTGTAGGACGACACATAGGTTGCAATAGACAAGTGACTATAACACTCAACATATAGACTCAATGAACCAAATGGGAAGGTTGAGGATAAGGATGTAGTATGAAGGATGAATCATGTCCTCTAGGATGAGCTAAGGGCCATTTAAATGATTCCTACAAGACGTGGTCGAGTCGGTCGCGTCGATGGAATCTCCTATCTCTGGTAGATGCCATCGGAATGACAATGCGGTGCCTCCAATGCCGGTGTGTGCACCTCTCATGTATCCATGGTGCACTTCCATTTGTGGGTAGTCCACCAAATGCTCCAGGATGGCCCAATGGGACAGCAATCTAGGGCGATCCACTATGGTGGTGGTGATCCAATGTGACACCCTAGGATGGTCCGCGACTGGAATAGTGACGGAGTGCCAAGTCACCTAGTCAAGCTATCCCACATGAGCTATCATAGATTTGTTATACTCTCCTCATATAAAAGGGGACCATTTTAAGCAATGATGAAAACAAGCAAGCTCTCAAGCCTCTTTATGAGTACAACTCTTAATCTTGTAACCTAATTCTGCTTGAGTCTAAAGCTTAGTTCATTCATCATGATTTTCATTAGGTATCACCCACCTTAGCTAGGCTTAATCACATGTTAATTAATGTAGGATCATGCCTTTCTTCTCATCACCGTCTCCATGGGAGCTTGGATCCACAAGCTTCAACATGGTATCAGAGCTTGGTTTAAGCTCCCCATTAGCTTAGCTCTAGCCTTCTCTAATCTCTCTTTAGCTTAATCTCAGGGTTTTACACATGGCAAAGCAAGACCATGTACTTGCTTATGTGTAAGGGGCTTTGGCACCTAGTTGAGGATGAACAAGTGGAGGTTGAGCCTTCACTCATGGCCAGTACAAATTTGGCCAAAATTGAACCCTTGGGATGTGTGGATGTCAAACTGCCAACCTTTAAAGGAGCCACCACAAAGGACTTTGATGACCATTGTTGTGACATTTTCTCACCAGTGTAGAAGCAGAGGGTTGGACAGGGAGGATGACTTTGTGGTACTCTTTCCTTCCATATTGGAGGGGTTGGCTGACAAATGGTTCAACCAATTTCCAATGAGTCGTTTTGCTAGTTGGACAGTCCCGTCGAGAGAGTCCCACATTTCATGGGACATTAAGTTATGATTAGAAACTATGTCTACTAGTGCTAACTTTCGGGTAAAGCTTGTTGGCGTGGTCATTACTAACCATAAACGCTCTAGTTTGACTTCACAATCCTCTTCTTCTAGGTCCACTACTTGAGCCATGTTCACAGAGATTTGTTTTCCTTTAAGTTTCACCTTGTGGGGTTATTTTGGACTCTTTGAAGGGTCCTATTCCTTTGTATTTAAGATTTTTTTTTTGGGTGGTTTTTTGTGTTATAAAGAAGAACCATGTCCCCCTCATTCATCTCTTTATCTTTAAGCTAGTCATCATCAAACCATTGTTTGCGCCTTAGTTTCTCTACAATTATGCCATACACAACTCTTAGACGTGTTTTGTTGAGTTTCTCAAGCTCAAAGAGTCGATCACTCAAAACATTTCCAGTGCGCCTTTCCTGTACCATTGTTTGCACCTTAGTTTCTCTACAATCATGCCATACACAACTCTTAGACGTGTTTTGTTGAGTTTCTCAAGCTCAAAGAGTCGATCACTCAAAACATTTCCAGTGAGCCTTTCCTGTACCGCAACCCTTAAGCTTGGTACCAAGAACTCCATAGGCATGACTGCTTCAGTTCCATACGTTAAGCTGAAGTGTGCGGTGTTGATGGTGGCCACTTTGTATGTTGTGTGATAAGTTCAGAGTGTAGCTAGCAACTTCTATTGTGACTCGCCTCTATAATCTTGGTTAAGATGGCGCATAGAGTCTTGTTTTAGTGAATTGTACTTGGCCATTATCTTGGGGGTAATAGGATGAAGATTTACGGTGTGTGATCAAGAATTCTTGTAGCAAGAATCGTATTACCTCATTTATAAAATGGGTGCCATTGTCACTGATAAGCTTAAGAGGACACCTAAATTGAGTGATTACACACTCATAAAGGAATTCGGCCATGGACCTTGCATTGGTTTTCCTTGCAGCTCGAGCTTCGATCCATTTTGTGCAATTGTCCGTTGCCACTATGATATATACTAGGCTTGGATGTATCGGGCAATTGGGCTAATGAGACTAACCAAATCGATGCTCCATATCTAGAATGATTGCAATTACGGGATAGAGGGACATCTTGTCCTTATTGTGTGGAATTGTGGTCCGTTGTTATTCATCACATCGTTTGACATATTCGGCTGCGTCTCGAAATAAGGTTGGCCACCATAAGCTTGACAGGAGAATCTTTTAAGTAGTGGTAACTGTACAAAGTGTCTGCCTACAACCCAGAGTGGGCTTGCTCCAAAATAGAGATGTATTCATCCTCACGGATGCCTCGTCTCATTATTCCATCTTTTCTTTGTGTGTACGATTGCCCCACGATTAATTGATAGGGGGCAACCTTCTTGACAAGGCGTCTTGCTTGATCCATATTGATCTACATTTGGGTGGGTAGGCCATTAGCTAGGAAATGTGTAGCTTCCTCTCCCCATTCAAGAATCAAGCATAGTTGGAGCAAGAGATCATATGACAAGTCATCATTAACTCCCACTGACGGTTCTCCGTTAGGAATGCATGACATGTGGTCAGCCAGTACATGTTGGGAACCTTTGTGTACCATGATAATAAAATCAAGAGATCATATGACAAGTCATCATTAACTCCCACTGACGGTTCTCCGTTAGGAATGCATGACATGTGGTCAGCCAGTACATGTTGGGAACCTTTGTGTACCATGATAATAAAATCAAGAAATCATATGACAAGTCATCATTAACTCCCACTGACGGTTCTCCGTTAGGAATGCATGACATGTGGTCAGCCAGTACATGTTGGGAACCTTTGTGTACCATGATAATAAAATCAAACTTTAAAAAAATGAGGGCCCATCTAGTGATCCTACCCGTGGTTCAAGGTTTATTTACCATATAAAGAAGATCTTGATGGTCAACAAAGAAAGCGAATTTAGTTGCCAAAAGGTAATGATAAAACTTTTTAACTGTGGCAAAGCTAACACAGAAGTCCCTATTGTGTACTTCGGGTTGAGCTAGTGCGCACAACCGATTGTTGCGAAAGCAGAAGAATCTATGTGGACATGAACTATGATTTCCCAATTAGGGGATCTCAAAATGGGAGCACTCTCGCTAACGCTTTCTTGAGGATATCATATGCTTGCTGGAACTCCTATGTCCATTCAAAAACAACCAGAGCCTGTAAAGGGGATGAGCTATGTTGACATACATGAAGATGAAATGTCGGTAAAATAAGCAACATGCCCCATAAATTGTTGGACTCCCTTAAAGTTGGTAAGGGGTGGTAGCTTGAGAATTAGTCACATCTTATTGACATCTATGGAAATGCCATGTTCTAAGACAATGTGTCCCAAGATCACTCCATGACATCTATGGAAATGCCATGTTCTATAAAACATTTGATGAAATATGAAAAGGGACAATCCCATTTGTCTCAATTGAGTTTTGCCTTCTCTCTCTCTTTTATTTGAGTTTATGGTTGGTTGGTTGCTTTTGCTTAAATTGTTGGTGTGTGTGAGTTGGAATGGTAGTGCTCTCCCTTCTCTTCCTTCTCTTCTCTTCTCTTCTACCCTCTCATTGCTATCCACCATGCCCCATTTGCATATGATTGGCATGAGGTAGAGATTGATCTCTCCATAGCACTTTCCCTCTTACTCAATACCTAGCCTTGGGTCTCTCTTTGGGTGAGGGTGACACAAGGAGAGTGTGGAGTGAGCCCCTAGCGACTTCACATCAAAGAGTTAATCCTCATAGGGTTGGCTAAGTGCTATTCACCGGATTCGACCCTTGCATGCACCTTTCTCTTCTTTTTTCCCTTGTGTGTGTGAGGAAGTATATTATCCATTAACATTTTTTATGCCGCTGCTAGGGATGGCATTTAGCTTAGGGTCCTTCACTTGATTCATTAGCTAGAGTCTTTGATTTAGCTCGGTTGGAGTGCAAATCCACCAGTAGGTTGATTAACATTATTTTGTTTTGTGTTTTTTCGGAGATTACCCGGAGTTTGGATTATTAATCGAGCATCGGAGCATTCGAATCCGCGGGGAGAAGCAAGTGAGTGCCCCAATTTTTCCCTTAAGATTCAAATAAGTTTCAATTTTTGGTTTTTTGTGTTTTTTCTTCATGCTTACATTTTTGCTTGATCATTTAATTAATCTCAATTCATTAGCTTAAACCATGCATTGTAGGCATCAATAAGGAGCTACGAGCTCTAGCTCCTTTTGTAAAAACAAAAACATCAAAAAACCTTGGGAAGGTGCCTGAATCAGCCTGCTGATTGAAGAAGATCCTAGGTAAAACTGCATTCTGCCAGGCAGCTCTGAGAAGCGCACGTCCGTTTTCTCATTAGGGAACACCTGTGCGAAATTTGAAACATTCGTTCCTTCTACCTATAGCCCAATCTGGCAGCAAGATCTGCTACCCGAATTTGGCAGAAGCATTAAAATTGGATTAAATGCTTTTAATTGGGCATTATTTGCATTGAAGTGTATTCAATCTAGGGGAATATTGTATTGTCTCATAGGATACCCAAGGTGGCTGCAAACCTGTAGCCATAAAGCCCACTTAACAGTGCCACGTGCTCGTTGCTCCCAGAGCGAACGTATGTTCCAAACCTTGCCACGCCTGTTGTTCGGTTCTCATAATGGAGAGAACACCTATTTGAGTGCACATTTGCATCTTCCATGCCCGCGTCCTTCCATGATTTCCAGATATTGAGAGCGAACGTCCATTCCTTCTCCCCTGAGGAGCGAACGCCTATTTCATTCCTTTTTTTGAAGCGCATGCCCATGGATTCACAGTGCCACGCTCGTTCCAGTTACCACAACATTTTGTACGTCCATTCCTTCTCCCCTGAGGAGTGAATGCCGGTTCCATTCCTTTTTTTGAAGTGCATGCCCGTGCGCCAAACTAGCAGAGCGAACGTCCGTTCCTTATCATCTTGAAAAGCGAACACCCGTTCAAACTACATCCTGAAAGCATACCCGTTTGTTTCCAAACGTACAGACATTCCTTTTTAAAAAAATCCTTTCCTTTCTTAGAGGGGTTCTGAACAACATTCCCATATTTCCATGCACCTATGCTCAGGTAGGTTGGTGTGAAATAACCCCCTCTTCAACGAAGTAAGCTCTCTAAATGCCCCTTCTTCGCAAGTCATGACCCATCAGTGAATATCATGTGGAGTCAAATGGTACTTGTCTTTGACAATACTAGTGAAAGTGAGGGCCTCCCCCCAGTAGTGGACGAGGGACTCCACCCTGAGGCAAGAGAGCCCAAACCACAGTGTATGGATAGACCATTTGTCCAGAAACCAACTCCTATCTCTCCAACTCATTCTCAGCATCAAGGCTTCACAATTTTATCCTTAGAAACACACAGTCTAAGGAACCACAACCCAGGGTGAGAGATATGGATTAACCTCAAGAAAGTGGGCCCACTCTACCTCCTATAGATCTTAGAGCGAAAGTCCGCCAGAGCGAGAGCCATCAGACCCAGACCCAGACCCAGTTACTAGTCTGGAGAGCCACACATGTCTCAGGGGGGATGGCTGATTCATTCAGAGCTCCAAAAACCTTACTAGAATAAGAACCAGGTCTATCTATAGATCTTAGAGCGAGAGCCATCAGACCCAGACCCAGTTACTAGTCTGGAGAGCCACACATGTCTCAGGGGGGATGGCTGATTCATTCAGAGCTCCAAAAACCTTACTAGAATAAGAACCAGGTCTATCTATAGATCTTAGAGCGAGATCCATCAGACCCAGACCCAGTTACTAGTCTGGAGAGCCACACATGTCTCAGGGGGGATGGCTGATTCATTCAGAGCTCCAAAAACCTTACTAGAATAAGAACCAGGTCTATCTTTCCAAAGGCCACAAATATCATATTAAAGCGGGTGGGTCTATTTAGTCCCATCGCAAACGACCAGGCTTGCCTATATACCAAATGGTACTAGAATAAGAACCAGGTCTATCTTTCCAAAGGCCACAGATATCATATTAAAGCGGGTGGGTCTATCTAGTCCCATCGCAAACGACCAGGCTTGCCTGTCTATCAATAGTACTCTCCTCAAGGGGCACACCCAATATACCAAATGGTACCACGTGGTCCACAACCAAGTCCTCCCAGAGGGCAAAGACCTTCGGTAGTCTATTATCCACTAGGACCCACTCCTCCACAACCCATTCCCCAACCAGCATCGGCCATGACAGGGTTGACACCTGAAATGTTAAGATTAGCCATGGAAATAGGGAGGGGGTAGCCACAGGCATCGCTTCCCCTGCACCTGCTCAACCCAGACAGGAACAAACCAAACCATCAAACATCTCTAAATTGATCACAAAATTCGATGGTACATGTGACCCCATTACTCGCCTAGAGATGTTTAATCAAATTTGTGAAGCATTTGGCCACATAGATGACCAGATTAAGATAAGTGCTTTTGGCCTTACCTTGGATAGTAAAGCTGGCCAATGGTTCAGATCTCCAAAGATGGAAGATAAAGCTTCCTTCGAAGCTTTAAAAGAAGCTTTCAAAGTGGGGTATTCATATCAAGGTACTTGATGGAGCCTTGTTGTGAGCAGTTGAACAATGTCAAACAAAATGAAGGAGAAACCATCAGAGATTACATTCACAGAGTTAGATATCTCCAGTCATGTTGTAGCACTAGAGATAAGTTCTCTGATGAGAGATTAATTGGGGATTTCTAGAGGGACTCGATGATATTCCCCTGCATAACTCCTTGTTTGCCTTAGACCACACCTTGCTTGAACAATGCTGCAGGAGCGCTTTGAAGTTTGAGGACAACTTCAAAGGCACACGTTCCCGACAACTCCATGAAGGCGCATCAGAAGCCTCCTTCAAGAACACCAGCACAAAGCCTAATGAACAGGGAAAAGAATATTTGTTTGGACAAAGTATAGAGAAATTGGCCGCTGCATTAATGCAACAAATGGCCCAGCAATGGAGAATTAACCAAGGCCGGGATCAAGGGGGCCATCCACATCTCTATCCTTGAAGGGAACTTATATGGTACCCGACCTGCCAAGAAAACCATACTGGCATTGTCCTCATCTCAGACCTCGTCCAAGCCTCTATTTGTACATATTATATAAAATGGGGCAATTATGAAATCTCCAAGTGCTATCGCCACCCACAAGGCTGCTCTTGCTTGAGCTCTGCTCCCTAGGCACTGCATGCCAATCCCAGGCAACCACTGGCTTTGCCAGCTCCAACACATCATAATGCACCTTAACCTAGCCAAGAAGTGGCCCAAAGAGAAATCCTTAGGGTACTAGAAATGCCCTTACCACCCCCCCCCAGTTCTCCCACCTCTGCCCCCATTACCCAAAGTTACACCAGTTCGTCAAATAACCCTATCAGAACTCTTTGAGGTTGGGAATGAAGGAGAAATCCTGGAAATTCCCACTTATGAAACCCACCAAGAGCCAACAAGCCCACCTTCACAAATCCTAAGTCGCTATGTTATGGAGAGTGATTGTCAAACATAAAAACAAAGAGTTAGCCCGTGTGTGTCTTGCAAGTGTCATAGGATCTACCACGTGTTATAGATGTCACCCAAAGTATCTTATGATATATGCGGTGATGCGATCTAGTCCCTTGATATATATTAGGATTGTTACCCTAGTATCATCCCTAAGTAAAGGGATCAAACCCTATCTCCATCTATAAGTATGGAAGACAAATGGCTTCAAGATACTATCAAGACAATTGGCCTTATAGCAATCCCAAGAACCTAGTAGATATTCAATCTATCTCATGTCATGTAAGTAGAAACTAGCATGTATTTGTTTCAAAATTTTGTGTATCTCAATAGAATACCCTAACTCATAAACAAATTATTTAGACAAATGATTGTCATATTAGTATCCTACTAGGAAAAAATTCAAAAAAGAGACCATGAGGCATGTATGCCCATAAAAGGTAGTATTAAGATCCGAAAATGTCGTGCAATCATATGCAAAGTTAGAAACACACAATAATATGAAAGCCATCATGGGATTCCATAAATCAATAGCAAGTTACTATGAGTTACCTGAGAGGAAGAAGAACTCCTCACTGTTGCAAGCACAATAGACATGGTGCAAGACTAATACACAGGCTAAGTGAGTGTGGAAGCACTCACCATTTGCTGCTTTTTATAGGTGGAGTCAAGCTGATGCAGCCGATTATCGCCATGAAAGTTCTTCATCGAGGTCGTTCCACTCCTAAGTGTATTAATCGCAACCAACCATAACCGGTTATTGCCTAGAATGAATTTCATGTCAAGCAACATTTCAATACACAAAATGTTAATCTCCAATTGCCATGGCCAACTAATGCTAAGAGTGAATGAATGTCAGGCGGGCAAAAATTGCATGTAGGGGGGTAGAGATATGATTTAGGTAGTTGTACGTGTGAATAATACCATATTTCTAGGTGTTTGTGTGAAACCATATCCTAGGGTATGGGAACCATTCCATGGGAAAGCTCAAGTGTTACGGTTCTTTACTGCCAACTGACTACATAATTAACAGGTGCAATCCATCCCCTCCTAAAGGATGATGCTCTCTCTCTTTATAAGATAAAACATTGTGGCTAGCCTTTTGGTGATCTCTAAGGCTAGCCATGCTGCTAGACGGTTTTCTGGGGGGAACTCTAGTTCAAGGCCGAGCAGGTTCCATGTGTGTTTCTATGTCTCCACATTGTGGACATGGACTACATGTACATAGATTTGTATGCTTAGGGCTATACTACCTCTTTAGGTCCTCTTTTACCAGGTGTCTGTGGGCAATGCAATAGTTGATCCTTCTATGGAGAAGTCCCTTGTTGCTCAATAAGTCACTTGCTAGGCTTGAAGTCATGGTTAACAGCCAAAAGGGATGTTACACTACACATGAATGTGGAGGTGATTTTCATCGCATCTAATCGTGTAAAACTAGTTCCAAGGTTTTGTGGAAGAACGTTTATGGTTACCAAGACATTCTTCTAAGATTTTGTTGCCAAGACATGGACCCAATCCTCAAAGTACTGAGGCCTAGAAGAGGTTTGTAGTCGGGGTTTTCACGATGTTGCAAGTGGAAGAGGTGTTGGACTAGTTTTAGTGAAGTTCGCAAGGACAGCACGTTTTTAGCAGCCCACTTCGGTGCCACCATTGTCCACCGACTTGGCATGCGATAGCAGCATTGTTGAAAGAGGCAGTCACCGGTGTTGGTGGAGAGCCAAGAAGGAAGCTTCGGGCGAGGGGGGCGCCTGCAGCACCCCCGTCTTCTCCATCTCGAAACATAACAGTTTAATCTAGGCCCCAGCTCCCTGTTCTTCTTGGATAACAAACCAGAAGCTGCATTTTTTGCAGTGATAAAGGAAACGGAGATTGGTCTGAAGCAGCTCGAAGAGCACCGAAGAAGAGAAATGGAATCCTAGATATGAGCAGGGAAACCTGGGGCAGGAGAGACAGAAAAGTGGAATTAGAGAGTTGAGCATGTGAGAAGGTGACGATGGTGTTTCTCTGCAAAGAGTCAGACACACACCATACAAATGCTTAAGAGTAACAAGAAAGGGTAAAATCCTGAAAAGAGAGAGAAGTAAAAGAGAGCTATCTTAGCTATACTACACGTCTGTTTTACAACTAAAATATTTAAAAAATAAGGGAAAAAAGAATCTTAAACGTTTTCATCATTCTAATCAGATAAAAATACACTACTTAAGTTGCCGAGCACACTAATTGCAGCCTTAGGACTAGTCATTGGTGCCATTTTTACCGAGCACTAGGTGATGTCCTCCTCTAGATAGGTCTAATTGCACCCTTAGGACTAGTCATTGGTTGGTTAGGTGGCCTAACATCTCTTGTAATTAAGGCCAAAGGCGGCATCGGCCAATCTACGTGCCCGTTAGCCCATAATCCCCTTTTTCCATATCAAAAAGGTTGTCCTATTTGCAGGTGCACTAGTGGAGATGTGGGGTTCACCACTAGTGTAACGAAACAGACTTTCGTTGACTTGGGCTAGAATTCAAGTGCCCAGCAATTGCCTAATATGCTCCCAACTCCATAGACAACAACTTGTGCAAGACTTGCATGACACGACTAGACCAACTCTCACGATGCATTTGCAACTCATCTAACTAGATGAGGGCCCACAAAATGCACAATGTCAAACCTTAGGTCCTTACACTTGTCTATAGAATATGTCCACATCGCATCCAAGTTTGGAACGCACATAACACTGATCGTCCTTTGTTCACCATCCACACATTTCATTTGTCACATTGTCCAATGATCCCCTGACCAAATGTACAGTGTCAAACATTAGGTCCTTACACCTATCTATAGAATGTCCACGTAGCATCCAAGTTTGAAATGCACACGGCACTGATCGTCCTTTGTCCACCATCCACACATTTCATACGTCGCATCGTCTTATATTCCCCATTGTAAATTAAAGTGTAGTTTTACAAGGAGAGAAAAAAATCTATGCATACAATGTAAGAGACCTGCTTCTTTTATGTGCTTACATGTGTATCCGAATTAGGAATGCATGACATTGATCATACTTTGTTCACCATCCACACATTTCATTTATCCCATTGTCCTATAATCCTCCGACCATCTACATTCATCATCCCTTAATTTCCAACCATTGCACATGTAAGCGTAATATTACTAACGAGACTGCTGCGCGATCTGCTCCTGCGAGCTATGCCCATCCCCCCCTCCCGTCTTCCCTCCCCCCGCTGCCCCTCGCCGTCGCGTGCCCCCTTCTCCCCCCCCTGTCCCCCGCCTCTCCTCCGCATCTCTCCCCCGCCTCCTTCCTCGCCTCCTCCCCCACCATCTCCCCCCGCCTTCTCCCCCCCCCCCCGCCTACTTCCTCACCTCCCCCTCCGTCTAGCCTTTCCTCCCACCGCTAGCCCCCCCCCCCCCCCCCCCCCCCCGGCCTCAACTCCCCCCTGCCCCCGCTCCGCCCCCGCTATCCTCGCACCTTCCGCCTCTCCGTTTCCTCGTAGGGCTGTGTCCCTCCCGTTGGTGACCCCGGTTTCTGGCCTTTTCCCTCTAGAGGACTCCATGGAAGCCGCTCCGACTACCCCTGCCGATTCCGGTCTCCGTCTGGAGTTCACAGCTGCAGATCAGCAGTTGTTTGTTTCCACAGTGTCCGCTCTTGAGGCCTCCTCCTTGGTCTGCAAGATAGTGGGTAGCCGTCCGATGCGGAGAGAGTTTCGCGACCTTCTGCAAGGCAGCCTCGTTGGCGTGCCTGCCAAGATTGTCAGCGTCGATTTTTTGGGACGTGGCTACTACCAGGTGGATTTCGAGTCCCCCCCAGGCGGCTCCGACGGTGCTGGCTCGGAGCTTTATTGCCCTCCGCTCATCCCGGGCGTTCCTGGCGCGATGGACTCACGGTTTCGACCCCGCTTCTGACCCGCTAGCAGGCGCGACAGGTTTCCCCATCACTATCTGCTTTCCTGGACTCCGCAGGGAGTACTTGCCCCTCTTGTCATCCATTGGCAAGGCGTTCGGGCAGGTGGTGGAGACGCCTCAGACAGCGGCCTCAGTGATAGCTCGGGCAACAGGACTCCCGGCCATTCGTGTTGTGGTTCCGTCACCGGAGTCCCTCCCGAAGACGATCCTCCTCCCTTGTCTTTCTAGAGGACATCTCATACAACGCGTACGCTCTGCCGCCTCTGGACCCCCTTCAGGAGGCCAAAGGGGTGGTCATCCACCTCAGAGACCGGGCATCCCTGGCTCGTCTCAACAAGCGCCATCATCTGACGAGCAGGCCCCGGCGGAGGATGCCGTGCAGTCCCAGGAGGCTGGCGGATGGCAGGAGGTTCGCCGGCGGAAACGCCCAGCCCGCAAGGACCGTCGCAGACGCCAGCAGGCAGCACAGGCTGGCGGACAAGCGACCCCGGCTAGCGTCCAGGCACCTACCCGCACTTATGCTCCAGTCAGGGATAGGCGGCCAGCAGGTCCCACCCCGATGGACGAGGATTCAGTCTCAGTGCCCGTTGAGGCCGACGGTGGAGCCCCTCACGTGGAGACCCCGCTCCCGCCTCCCCCCGCGGGGGGCCCCGCCCCCTCCATGGAGCAGATTCCTGAGGATCCCGGGCCGCACTCTGCGACTCCCGGCCCCTCTTCCCTTCACTCGGAGAGCACTCCTTCCTCCCTCCCCTCTCCCCCCCCCAGCCCCCCCTCCCGCCTCCCCCGGCGGCCCCCCCTGACACCTCTCCTCTGGCAGATGCCTCTCCACCCTCTCCTCGCTCTCCCCCCTCCTCTCCGCGAGCCTCCATCCCTTCTTCGGCCTCTCTAGGATACTCCTCCAGACCACCCACTGCCTCGAGGCAGCGCAGCTGGGTAGGCCAGAGCTCAGTTCAGCGGCTGTTCCACCGCCACTCCGGACCGGTGGAGATGGCGATCATAGCTTCGCCCGCCACAGAGTTCTCTCCAGCCTCCCCTGGGGGGCCCCCGCGAGTGATGGGGCTCCCAGTGGATTATGGTTTTTTCAAGTGTCTCCAGCTGGATGCTGGCCCGTTTGAGACAATGGTCGTGCCCTTGCGAGTTTGCGTGGTGTGCCATCCCTCTCGTTCTCCCTCAGTGGGGGTGAGCAGCATGGTGGCCTTCTCCTTTCCTCTCAGTGTTGCCCCAGACACAGCATGGGATTGCAACTCTGTAGAGGAAGTTTTGCGTGATCAGATACTGGAGTTTTCTCACCACTTCAGTGACCTGGGGCTCACGGACCTATTGTTGCAGACCCGATTACACTCAGCCCGCATGAGCTTGTTTGGCATAGGAGATTGGCGGGCGGATCCGGTCCACACCTCAGTTGAGGCGGTGCTACTGATTCTCCTCCACGCCGCCCCGAGGGTGCAGCCTACCTTTTGATACATATATGCAGAGGATTGGTCTCACGCCTATGCCCTGGACAGGGCGAAGGCGGAGTGGGGCTGGACACAGAGACAGGTCGCCCTCTTTTTGGAGAGACTCCGCACCCGGACAGACAGCGACTATTCTCCCTCCAAGCCGGCGCCCAAGACTCACAGAGTGGAGGGCAGCTCATCCGGGCCGGCTGAGAGGGGTGAGCCACTGGCGGCTGCTTCACTTGCCATAGCTCATCCATGAGGATCCTCTCATGGAACATCCGGGGTCTTGGTGGACCTCGCTGCTACATTGGTCGGGGCAGACTTCGCCAGGAGATCCAAAGGGCTCTCGTTGGAGGACCCATAGATATCCTTTTCATCCAGGAGCACCACCTTTCTGCCGGGCGTACCCGCACCACCTGCGGGAAGATCTTGCCAGGCAGGAGTCACACTTTTTGGTCACCGGCATATGGCTCCCAGGGGAACCAGGGGGGAGTATGCATCTCAGTCAGCGAGCAGCTTCTATCCGAGGTTGTGGATTCTGGCACTCTGGTCCAGGGTCGAGCGCAGTGGATTATCCTTCGGGTTGGGGAAGACCGCGTTGGCTTCCTCAACTTCTACGCCCCTAATGGGGCGACCGGGAGAGCTGAGTTCTGGAGCACCATTAGGCAGTCCCTCCCCATGGCAGACCATTGGTGCCTAGGGGGGGATTGCAACATGCTGGAGGATGCAGAGGACAGGATGGGGGCAGCCAGGAGACCATTCATGGGCCAGAGCTCGCTGCCTGGGAGGAACTAGTGCTGCAGGTGAGAGGCCAAGATCCGTGGACTCTCTCGGAGTTTGGCAGGTTGCAGTGGAGTTTATCTTTCTCGCGCTCGGATAGACGGGCCACAGGAGTTAACCTTTCCCGCCTCGACAGGTTTTACATTGATGAGTGGGCTTGCGATAGAGGTGGCACTGTGGGTATACTTGCAGGCTCCTCGTTTTCAGACCACTTTCCAGTGCTTCTCCAGATCGATGACCCTACGAGAGGAGAGCGAGGCCAGAGCGTCCGGATTCCAGATTGTCTCATAGAGGAGCCCGAGATTGCAACCAGAGTTGAGCAGGTCTGGCAGGAGCTTCAGTTCAGGAGAGGATCGGCAGCCAGCAATCTTGACAAGGGTTTGCAGGAGATCAGTAGGATGCTCAGACAGGCTGCCCTGGACCGGCTGGAGGCTTTCAGAGAGCAGGAGAGGAGATCAGTAGGATGCTCAGACAAGTTGCCCTGGACCGGCTGGAGGCTTTCAGAGAGCAGGAGAGGAGCCTGCGGAGGAGTCTAGCTTCCCTTCAGAGACTTCAGGAGAGGGAGCCTACGAGCCCTTGGATTTCAGAGCAGATGGAGTCAGCTCGCACAGAGATCAGATCCATCGAGGAGAGGAGGGTGGAGTTCCGATTCCATGCTCCGGCTTTTTTTGGACACAAGCGGGAGACACAGTGACTCGAGACTTCTTTGAGGCGACAGGGCCTCGCTTCAGACGAGAGGGTCTCAGGCGTCTTCGGCAGGCTGATGGCCAAGTGGTGGTGGATCCCCCCAGGGTTCGGGCGATCGCCACAGATTTTTACAGAGGGATCTGCTCTCTACTGAGCCAGCAAATGACAGGGTGAGAGAGGCTCGGGAGGCAGTCTGGAGCTTCACGAGACCGGTTGTGCCGGCCCATTTGCAGCACTCCCTTCTCTCCCCCTTCTCGGATACGGAACTGGAGGAGGCTCTTCAGGCACTTCCTCGGGGCAAATGCCCTGGTGAGGACGGTCTCTCAGTGGCTTTCTTCCAGAGGTACTGGGGTCTCTTGCATAGGGGTTTCAGATTGGCATTCCAGGAGATCATGGAGTCGGGAGACATGCCGGACAGCATGGCAGAGGGGTTGATTCACTTGATCCCTAAAGAGGGAGGAGACAGACTGGAGATTAGACAGTGGAGACCGATCACCTTGCTAGGCACGGCCTACAAGGTCCTACCTAGCTAAGGCGATCAGCAGGCGGCTTCAGCCTCACCTTCCGGACATCATCCACTCCACGCAGACAGGCTTCATCCAGGATAGGAGCATCCTGGATAACATCTTCTCTTTCTGGGAGGCTACGGCTTTGGCTAGATTTCGGCAGGAGAATCTGGCAGTGCTCCTTCTCGACTTCGAGAAGGCATATGATCGGGTGGACTGGGCCTTCTTGCAAGGCACTATGGAGAGGATGGGCTTCCCCCCTCGGTGGATCCGTGGGGTCTCTGCACTCTACACATCGGCCCATAGCCAGGTGCTGATACAGGGCGTGCGAGGAGAGAGGTTCCAGCTCTCGCGCTCGGTGCGGCAGGGGTGCCCCTTGGCGCCCTTTCTTTTTCTTTTTGTGGCGGAGGCCATGAGCACTTTCTTGACGGCACAGGATACAGGTTTGCGGGGCCTCCAGCTCCCCATCCACACCACGGAGGAGCTCCTAGACTCGAAGTTTGCGGATGACACTGCTATCTATCTTCAGGGAGGGGAGGAGAACCTCCGCCGCTTCGCCTCAGCCATGGACAGGTTTTGCAGAGCTTCGGGCGCTTTGATCAACTGGCACAAGTCGTGTGGGTTGTGGGTCAGTTCTGTGCCCCCCCCGACTTGGAGGCCAGTTGATGGGTTTCAGTGGCTGCCCCCCGGCACTACAGTGCGCTATTTGGGATGCTATGTGGGCATTAACATATCTCCGGAGCAACAGATAGCCCCCCTTCTTCTGAGCATTCGGAAGAAGCTTCTGTATTGGAGTACCGCTCGTTTATCTCTGGCTGGCCGAGTGGTTGTGGCCAACCAGGTTCTGCTTGCTACCATGTGGTACATCACTTCTTGCTGGGCCTTCTCGCGGGCGTGTATTGGCCAGGTGCAGAGGCTCATCAGGAACTTTCTTTGGTCCGGTGGCGACGGGCGGCCCGCCAGGGCCAAGGTGGCATCGGCTGTGATCACCCAGCCGAGGGAGAGAGGCGGCCTGGGCATAGCTGATCCTATTTGTCAGAGCCGAGCTTTGCTTGGCAAGTTGGTGGTTCGTGGCCTCCTACCAGGCGCTGAGCCGTGGAAGGAGTTTCTTGTTTCCAGGATTCTCAGCCGCACTCCTTCTCTTAGCGGCCCCTGGACCCCCAGCATCAGGTGGATCTTTACAGAGCAGCGATCCAGAGGAGTGGGCCTTGGCTTCGAGGAGCGTTTTGCAGCTAGCCTTCTGAGGGCCTGGGAGCATCTGAGGCCGTCACTCTTCCAGACGCGATCTCACGTGTCGTGGGGCCCGTTGAGCTCCGGCCCAGCCCAGTCCCTAGACGACTGGATATGTTTTCAGCAGAGCTGCCTCCAGAGGCTCAGGAGAGGAGACTCAGCGGGATGAGGGGCAGAGTGTTGATGAGGCAGGACATTGAGGCGGCCATCCCCCGAGAGTGGCGGACTCCAGTACAGGGCCCTCCACCTCCACAGTGGATGGGCGTCTTTACTCGGCATGAGATCCTTTTAGCGGTCTGCGGCTCAGCACAGAGAGTCGCCCCACTCACCTTCGAGGTGGGAGAGGGAGGCCAGCTTCAGAGGACCCGACTAGATTTGGATGAGTTTCAGGGTTGTATCTTTCAGAGGGTGCAGGTGGTCGGCTTTCATCAGAGACAGTGGCATGTAGACCCCTCACCGGCCTCGATAGGGGAGGACGATTCTTGGAGATTATGGGCTTGGGATAGCAGGCCTCTTATTCGCCTTCAGTGGGATCCAGGCGAGTGGTTTTGGCGAGATCCCTACTCGGCCCCTACCAGCCCAGGCACCCCCTTTTTTCAGTACACAGCGAGGCTGGGGCGGCGGATCCAGAGGCACAGGACAGCGGGCACCCCGGCGGCGGCCGAGCATTGGCAGCGACAGGGACTCTCCCATGCCTTCCTTAGGGACTTCTGGCAGCGCCTTTGGGCCAGCTTCCGGCCCCGGAAGGTGACGCCTTTTCTCTGGCTTACAGCGCATAGAGGACTCGCTGTGGGGGCTTGGCTAGCTTTTGGCAGACACCCAGCGTCCTGCCCTCGGTGCGGCCATGCATAGGAGTCGCAGCAGCACTGCTTATGGGATTGCCCATAGGCACAGCAGGTCTGGCAACGCGCTCTCAGGATGGTTTTTGCAGGCTCGCCAGGTGAGATGATGGCGACGTGGGGTGCGGTGGCTTGGGCCACGGACAACGGCCCGGCCCTTGGATACGAGGACGTCCCTGGCAGTGTGACCATCCAGGTCTCTGACAGGGCGATGGCGGTGGTTCCGACGCCGGACTTCTCTTCGGCAGTATCCCAGGAGGGGGACGGGCACAGATGGGAGATGATTAGCAGCATGACGGCTTGGCACATATGGAGAGCCCGATGCAGGGAGGCCATAGACCACCAGGCGACTCCATCGGCAGAGGTCATACAGGCCCTCTGGGTGGACATCATTCACACCTTGAGAGGACACTGGGGGAAACTTCAGGGCGACTCGGATCGCATGAGAGGTCGCCGCAAGGCGTTCCTCCGCACTTGGCAGCCTGGCCCTTTCCTCATCGCAAGGGGCGAGAATGTCACTTGGCACTACAAGCCTCCAGCTTGGCTCTTCTCACCCCCCGCATGTACTACTAGGTAGCCCCCCCCCCAGAGAGCGACCAGCCACGGGGGTGGAGCTCCGGTGTTCACTGTGTTTATTATCCCTCCTTGTGAGGTGAGCTTTGTAGCCTTATGGCGTTTTCTCATTAACTAATAGAAGGATCGTAAAAAAAAAAGCGTAATATTACTAGAAGAGGAAAAAAACTATGCATATAATATATAAGTCTTGCTTCTTTTATGTGCTTACATGTGTATGACAAAAACCTTCTAATAATCTATAATAATTAATCTGCCCCTATTGGTGTGAATGTGCCTATGAGTGTGAAGAAGTAATATATGTGAATTCACCATCCACACATTTCATTTATCCCATTGTCCTATAATCTTCCAACAATCTACATTCATGACCCCAACACTTTTGTTATATTGGGCTCAGACTCTGTGTTATTTCAAATGTCTAAAAAAACAAAAGCATTTTTCTATTTATGACAGTCAAATCAATCATATGTAAAAACATCATAAGATCAACTCAATAACGTTTACTCAAAAAGCAAATGAACAAAAACACAACAATAGTTTACATACAAACACCATGGGCACAAGAAAAAAAGCTAGGACTCTAGAACAGCTGTTTCTTACTTATCCAGCACCTTCAATTCAAGCATTCAGCAAATACACAAGGTAAAACTGCCAAGCATGTACCAAGTGTACAAGTACCACATTCTTGCATCCAGCAGTTCTTTGGTATTAGTTGAATATACAAATATGTTGCTCCGTACAAGAGCTTGAGGACTTACATAAGTGCTTAACCATCAAACCAATAGGATGCTGCTTACAAAAGCTTGAGGACTTACAATAGTGCTTAATCATCAATTTCAAAAACAACATGGTTGTCACGCTTGAACATGTGGGTCGTGTGGTCCACCACCTGTTTTACACACACAAAAAAATAATCAGCTAAGGTTACAACTCCCATCACACTAAAAATAGAACAACAGCCATACAAATAGCTAGTGAAAACTTGGAAAATCACAGTGCTGAGAACTTGAAAGGTATTGACGCCACATTTACAGCAATCAGTCTGAAATTTGCGAAAGGACCCAAACTACAATGGCATTAGCCTTCATTCTTTTTTCGATTTCTTTCAATGGCACTCATGTGGAGCCCAGAAAAACAACTGAGGTTCTACACACGGCATCTCACATCTCCATTCCTCTTACTCAATCATCAGGCCATCTTATTTTGTGGTTTCCAACAGTCACATTGTATGTGCTAATTAGTGAGGGTCAACAAAATGACAACCTATAATCCAGCTCGAGCATTGCTGCTAGCTTATCAAAGGTGTCTGTAATTTCTCTCACTTAATGCAACTAGCCTATTGACCATGATCTCTCTCTCTACCTACACGCATGCACACGCGCGTGCACACACATACACACATGTATGTGTATATTTATACATACATGTTACATACATACATACGTGTGTGTATATACATACATACACACACATATATGTGTGTATGTATGTATGTATGTACATACGTGTGTATATACATACATACACACATATATATATATGTGTAGGTGTATGTATGTATGTATGTATGTATGCATGCATGCATGCATGCATGAATGAATGAAACAAAAAAGGGCTCAGCTCATGACGACCCACCCGACCAAGAGGTTGACACCGTAGGGTTGTGTGTGTGAGTGGTGTAGCTTCTAACTTGGCTACATCGCCTCGAAAGGGGGCTTTTGGGGAAAAAAAAAAAAGGAAACCATAGCTCTTCAAAAATATATGTATCTTAAATTTTGAATTTGACTTAACATCAAGGTTAAGAAGCCAACATGGAAAAGGAGTTGTCTAGATACAGCAAACATACATTTGTGTCAGAAAGCTCCAGGTTGTAGAAGTCCATTGTTCGCTCTTTGAAGAAGGGGCCAGCATGCCAGGTGCCCACATGAAACTTCAAAAATTGAGGACCCTTGACGCAAAACACCTGCACTTCCTCTGGGGAGGGAGGAATGTAAAAGTGCCCCGCACGAGAACGGACGTGATGCACAGAGAGCTTACTATGTTCATCATCAGTTGGTCTGTCATCATTACTACCATTCACAGCAATTTTCACAATGCTAGGTTTTGCCACTCCAATATACCATGGCAAAGCACCCACAGATCCCAGACACTGTGTTACGCTTGCATGATGCGTGATATTGCTAAAGCCAAGTGGCCTGTCCTCCAACCTCATAATATAAAACCTGCAAGCTGCAGGACAAGGTTCAACAACAAGCTTAAAGGCAACAAAAAATGGCACAACAAACAAAGCTTGTGTAGACTACACTTGTGTAGGCTATAACAGAGCAGATCAGAGTTGAAATCCAAACACATGCCAATGAAAAATGATTTTCTTACAGGAGCAATACAGTAAAGTTCCATGCAGACTGACAGGAAATATCAAAACCACTAAGTTTGGAGTGCTCCAAGGAAGCATGTTAGAAAGCCGAGAAAATCTGGGAATTAACTTCTGACACATCAGAAAACATAACTGCGCAGATAACGGATACATTATAAGACCCAAGCAATGGCCTAAAAGAGAAGATAGTGCAAGAAGCAGTCGTGCAGCACCTGCAAAAAGAAGAACCCTAACCCTATGCCAAACCTGTATTGCACCTAATCAGAAAAACAGAAAGCAGAAACCCTGGTGTATAGAACACCCTAACCAGTAGAAACTCTCACCTGTGTTGCAGAAAATCATTATCTGTAGCGCAGAAAGCAAGAACCCTAACATATAATAAAGAAACCCTAACCCACGGACCAAAGAGAGCAAATACACTAATCTTGGGAAGATGAAAAGATTGTGTCCCAGAGCCCTAACCTGGGAGTTCCAGCAGTCAGGTGCAGCTGCGCATCGCCGGGTCCGAAGACTGCACCGTCGGGAGTTGGGCCGACGACTTGTCCGTAAGGGCTGAAGCTCTCTGGCGTGAGGGGAAGGGGCTTCAGCTTCACCACTTTCTCGGGGTCCATCTCCGTCACTACAGACGAGAGGAAGAGAAGAACGTAAGGTCAAGAAAGCCTGAGTGCGTGCGTGCGTGTGTGTGTAAGCGGGCAGCGCCAAGGGGGCCGCGGACGGACGGGCGGCCGGTTCCCAGAGAAAATGGTAATTTTGAGCAAACACTTGCTGAATGACTCTTGAGGCATCTTCCATGAAATTGAAGTGACCTTATTCTCAAACCCTGCCGACAAGAATCCTCATCTAGGAAATTTTAAAAGACTGCATCCAAAGATGACTTTGCTATGCAAATTATTGAGGTACAGACAGGACTATCGGCATGCATCTACTCCAAAAATTTTCCCCATTATCATCTTGTTTGTACTCTCACCGTTTGATTCGTGTCACCTCTTAGTAAGGGTGACCTTGCTCTTCCCTTTCCTTACAATATTATCTTTATTACCGAATAATAAAGAGATATCTTGAAAAAGTTCCCCACCAGTGATGCAATGAGCGGGTGCCTTCTTGAAGTTGTAAGGGTGCGTAAGGAAGGACCGTGTATGGATGGGTGAGTTCTAAGTGGAAAAACTCTCTTTAAAAAAAGTTGATCCACTTGTATCTCCCGAAACATATAGCAATGTGACCAATCAATATGGAGAACCATATTGAAGTGAATTTTTGTTAATAACAAAGTGGCCAACACCAACATCCAACTCACCCACTACATTTGTACTGAGGTCTATTGTATACAAGCAATGGAGTTACACACACGATGGTAAAGAGCACACACTTGCTACTAATGTCTATTGTATACAAGATTGTATACAAGCAGTGGGGTAAAAAGAGAGGTGAATTTTAGGAAAGAGATTCAACTTACACTTTATCTTTGCCTTCTTGTTGTGTTAACCTTGCACTAAAAACTTTGCTATCTCACTCACCTTCATATGTTTCATCTCTTGCATGATGGGGGATGGGAAAACAAAGTGAGTTGGCAATCGACACAATAGTGGGCGAGAGTGTTTTATGAGCTACGTCAAGTCTCTCCTCGTGCAGGTAGAGTGTAATCCTTCCCTACACAAGCTTTTTTGAATACAATTCTCTTAAAGAGAATAACACCATAGTCGGTGTCTATGGAGTAATATTGGTCTTCAAACTTGAACAACTAGAGCGTCGAGCCCGGTCGGTAAACATTATTGCTAGCAAGAGCTCGGTGTCGTTATGCTAGTCACATTAGCATGCTTCTCTATCTCATAAGCTCTTAGTTAGACCTTCTCTATGCTCAACTTAAATTCATGAAAAACCCAACTAAAGTAAATATATCTATGTCAACAACTACATGAATGAACTTCATTGGTCCAAATCTATCTTATAAGTCAAAATGGTTGAGCATACTCCTTTGAAACATTGATTCTACTAAGTGTCCACCATCAAGCCAAAGAAAGCATGTATTTATGAGAATGTATTTTAAGCCCTCTTAAAAATATTATAACACCTCTTAGATAATTCGGGGATGCTTGGATTATCTTTGTGTCATGCCAAATTATGTTAATATCATGGGTGATGCCATTACAAATATTAATACATTTGGTACACATTGACGTATGCTTGTTGCTCCCTATGTTTGTTGTAGTTGGGTTGTATGGTAGGGTAATCCCTGTAGTACTTTCCTGATGAACATTCTTTGTTGAGAATTCAAGGAAAATAAAAGAAAAGCAAATTTCTATTTTACATGATGATAGTAGTTCTCATGATTTCATTTTTGGAAAGGTATTAAAGAACTTAACCTAGATGCATCGCACTGTAGTTATAAAGTGAAAGTTGCATTTCAAGAAATTAAGTACAATTGCACTAAAGATGTTAAGGATCTAGAATAAAAAATGAACACATTATTGAAAGAAAAGTGAACATTTTTAGTTGCTTCTTTGCAAGGTGTTGATGTCATATTAGGAATGCCATGGAGACATAGACATAACTCTCAAATGGGGTTAATAAAAGATGATAGAGAAATTTATCTTCAATGTTAGACTAAGAGTAATTTAGGTCCTCTTTTGACTAATACTCAAATAAATGAGCTATAAGAGAGAAGGAGAAGATAATTTTTATTCTTGTCAATCAACTCAAGCTGACTCTAAATCAAACGTGTCTCATGATCCTTTTATTTCTAAGTTCTCTAACTATTTTATAGATGACCTACCGCCTAGTTTACCTAAATCCTATCCAGAAGATCATAAAATTGAGATAATCCACAGAAGCTCTCTCAGCCATTTAAAGCTCCTTATTGAGTTAATATGCTTGACCACAAAGAGATTCAGAAAATAAGTAGAAGAATTGCTAGAGAAAGAACTAATTAGACTGAGCAGTTCTCCATTTGGTGCTGCAGTTCTTCTCGTAAAAAAGAAGAATGGGACATATCAAATGTGTACCTATTATTGTGCTTTAAGCAAGATTATTGTGAAGAATCAATATCCGATGCCATGAGTGCATAACTCATTTCAAGCTCAATGGAGCACAAGTCTTTAGCAAAATTGATCTCAAGGGTCTATTCAAATACCAATATTAGAATATGTTCTAAGTATTCAATTTCTTCTTGAAAGAAATTGCTTTTATTAGGATTGACATAGAGTTGATTTTCTCGAAGAAGTGAAAACTTTTTCTAAATATTGTTCATGCTCTTGATGATTCTTGCTGAAACTAAGATATCATTAAAAAACACTACAACAAAATTTTGATGGTTCAAGAATATTCTATTGAAACATAAAGCAAACTACAAACGTAAAGTTATATCTTTTGAAATTGGAGATTATGTACTTTTGAGAATTGAGAACCGCAAACTTAAAAGGCTCATCTATGTATTGCATCTTGCCTAAGAAGGGATGGAATATACTGGATAGCACAAAGACGAAGACATGATAACACTTCTTAAGGAGTTTGAAGACATTTTTCAAGTGCCAAAGAGTTTGCCTCCCAAAGGCAATCACATGATGGATTCTCTGATATGCATACCACATACAACTTTCCTCATGACTTGGAGCCTTTCACTTAAAGATGGAATACACAATCGGGTATAGGCTCCACCTTATCTTGCTTGACCACTTTTGTGAGACAAGATTGAGAACCTTCTTAATACGGTCTTCTGCCTTGTGCAAGATGCTTCTTTGGACATTGCTATCAATACATGGGATTGCTTTACCAATAGGACTTGTATTTGCTACCTTGTTGGCATCATGGCTACTATTTTGGTTCATTTTTCCAAATGCATTATTTGGCATTGATTCTTGCATTCTTATCTCGAGCACAAATCCTACCCTTGTAAGTGACGTTACCTTGCCCACAGTAAGATTAGTGCCCTGGGCTATCAGCGACCTGAGGTGGCACAACAGAGTTGTAGTAAACTTTGCAAGTTTGAGTAACATCATTGTTGCAAAACAAAACCCACTGGGGTATCTTCCCTTATGGATGGTCAAATTTCCAAGTGTGAATTACATTACTGTAACCAAACCAGACCCACTAGGGTATTTTCCCTTGTGGATGGGAATGTTGTGCCTAGAAGCATGGGGCTTGTACTCCTTGAGAAGCTATAAAATAGGCAAACCAAGCATCCCCACGATCAGAGGTAAGCATTTCTTTGCTGTATTTTTTGATGCCATAGTGTAGAGAGGGCATATCTCTATAGTCACCCATAGATTGACATGAGAAGAGGCTTAACATTGGTGCCGCCATCAAGGAGGCATGATTGCCTTAGCCCTCCTGGTAGTTCTTTAGTTATTACAAGCTCTATTCCTTTCTCTACTAAGTCCTACTGTGTAGCGATAATAGTGAAGATAAGGTGGAGGAGGTTGGAGTGGGTAAGGTGTTTTCATCTATGGCTTTAGATGGGGGTTTTATGTTTTTTAGGTTTAATTTTCAGGTTTTAAGGAGTTTTTAAATTTGTTAAGTTTTAAGGAGTTTCTGGATATATGACTCGAGCTTTGCCATGGAATGGTCACCATACCCTTGGTGGATGAGGGCACCCTGCACCTATCAACATCCCAAGATTACTTCACCTATAAGCCATCACCTTAGGTAACCCCTAACACTCAGCACCTCTCTTCGCCCGTGTGTTGATCACCCCCTCAAACCACTCCAGAACCTTGACAAAGACGATGAAGACCACTCCCCAAGCCTCAACCTCAACAACCCTTCAGGGAGGTCACCAAGAAGTGTTGAAATATAACCCCATGATCATTTAAGTGTGTGTGGGTGTCAGTGGTGTGAACTCACCCTTAGAATAAGTGAGATAGGGTTGAGTAAGAGTGTAGAGAAAATAAGGTACGTGTACCCAACAGACTATGGAATGAAGAAGCTGAAGATGGAGGAAGGTTGAAGAAGAACTATGTGTCATTGTCTCATTTTCATCACACTGTCCACGCACACTCTGTCAAGAGTGTGGTATCAAAGCAACAAGGAGCAAAAGAGCAGAGTGAAGAAGGAGAAGCACAGAGCACATGGTACAACTCAGAGTACAAGGAAGCGGGTGAAGAAGCACACATAGGGTGTGAACAAGGTCTAACCAAGAGTAAGAGCTAAAAGAGGGCTTGCAACCAAAAGAGGAAGAAAAAACCCAAAAGGAGAAAAAGAAGCACTCTTGAAAAGCACAGTCATGGCTCTTATGGAAGATTGCAAATCACGCACGAAAAGTCGTGGTCAGGTAGGCAGCTAGACAGGGCGGCACTGTTTTGGACATAACTTTTGATAGAAAAATCAAAATGACAAACGAAAAGAAGATCTGAAAAGCTCACTTTGAGCTCTACAACATTGTAGAGGAAGTCGTCATTGAAATATGTATGCAAAACAGAGAAAAATGCAGATAGCAGAGACTGAGTTTTCAACTGTATTTGGAGGCTGCAGGGTTGAAGAGTGCAAGGAGATCCATGTATGAGCACATTGGAAGCAAGGGAAAGGTCAAAGATTGAATGTGTGGATGCATATGCAGCTTTTATGAGCAGAAAATGCAGGTTTAGAGCCATGGACACAAGTTTTTTGAAATGCCATGCTATGCATGAAGGCTATGTAAGCCGTTCGTTGGTACCGGATCAATGCACAAGTGATTTGATGGTCATGTTGGATGCAAATCACTGAAAATGCAGAAGTTATGAACATATGCTGAAATTGTACGGTGACTGTGACTGGATATACATGATCAGTGGATGTATGATATACATGTTGTGAGTACACAGATTTGCTGACTTGTATGCAGTCAATTAGTGGTTACATCATGGCAGAGAGCTCACAGGTGACAGTAGGCTGATTTTGGGTCTTAGTGGCTGTAGGTAACCCCACTATCGGAAGCTCGGAAGCCTTGATGCTTATGTGGAAGTTGGATGCTCACAGCTTGTATTACAGCTGAGATATTTGATGCATAAAGTGGATTGGCAAATGCCTATGTGTTGGGACTGATTTGGTGGCAGATGTATGTCAGATTTGTGAACTTTTTATGGTGATACTTTGCTGAATTTTTTGCTCGTTTTGTTGTTGATTTGCATCATGGGTGAGACAACCCAAGTAATGTAAATAGTAGGTGAAAAGCTCACCAAAGACAACTACAGTGTGTGGAGTTATAGGATGGAAAAATTTTTGAGAGGAAAAGGCATGTGGGAGCTTGTACGGGTGATGATAGTTGCCCACCATGGTTACCGGAATCTAATCCGTCAGATGAGCAGAAGCTTGCCTACAAGCAATGGATAGAGAGATCGTGGAAGGTCTTGCATTGGATCTCGCTTTGTATATCAGAGTCCCTTATACCACATATCAAGAAGGCGAATACGCCACAATTTGCCTGGGAGATCATCCATAAGCTTTATGGAACAAGTACGGAAGCGCGGAAGATTCAATTGAAACAGCGGTTGCATGGCATATGGTGAGGGAACCGCAACGTTACAGATTATGTGGCTGAGATTAAGCAAATTACAAAGGATCTGGCTAGTATCAATTGCCAGGTGGATGATGACGATCTTGTATCAGTCACCTTGAATGGATTGGGGCCACAATATAAGTCACTAGATACATCAGTTTCTGTGCGAGGTACTATGCCGGACTTTGGTTGCCTTATGCATAACCGAAGAAGTTAAGTTGGGACTTGGAGCTTCTAGTAGTGGAAGCAACAGGACTCAGGTGTTCTATCATAGTCGAGGCCGAGGAGGCAATTGAGGTCGAGGTGGTTTTGGTCATGGCCATGGCCGCGATAATCATAATGTAGGTCGAGGAGAATACTCATCTAGAGGCAGTGAGATTATGTGCCTAGAGGCAGGGGGAGAGCACAACCCCGTGGTAGAGGTCGTACAAGTTACCAGCAGAGAGATGGAGAGTGTCACTATTGTGGCAAATATGGACACTTTGAGCACGATTGCTACCTCAAGAAAAATCAGCAGTATGGTCGAGGACGAGGTAGAGGCCGACAATATGGAATTATGCGGGATATGACAGTGGCAATATGTATGCCAACATGTCCAGTGGTCACTTGTTTCCTATGGAGCATGTACTGGGTAGCATGCTGAGCCACAGCACTCAGATGAGTGGTTTCTTGACTCGGGAACTACAAATCACATGACATATCATGGAGAGTGGTTTGATAGGAAGGATGAGTTGCAAGATGATGAATATGTGGCCATAGGTGATGACACTATGCATAGGATCACCCACATTGGGATAGTTCCTTTGCTAGAACAGGATGGTACGCAGAACAAGCTAGGAGATGTGTTGTATGTCTCCACTATCTGATGAAGAATTTGGCTTCTGTTGGACAGATGACCGATCAAGGGTTACAAGTCCATTTTAATCAGTATGGATGTTTTATTGAGGAGTTTCGTGATGGTAGACTGGGGAAGTTACTTGCAAGGGGTCAAAAAAAGGGTTGCCTATTTGCTTTGGATGCACGAAATCCATGTCTACACACTGGGATGTATGCAAGGACCATATCTACACAAGATGAGTGGGCTGAGTTATGGCATAAAAGGATTGGACATGTAAATTTTCAGCGCGACTAAAAGCCATGCAATCGAAGGAAATTGTTGGAGGGCTACCCAAATTTGGTCGCATAGACTTTAACCATGTATGTGCAGCTTGCCAGTTTGGTAAGCAGTCTAGACTCTCATTTCGAAAGAGGGGGAGAGTATGCCGTTATCCTTTGGAAATTGTGCACTCAGACATTTGGGGACCATGTGAGAATGTGACATTGTCATGGTCACGTTACTACATTACATTCACTGATGATTTTAGTAGAATGACATGGGTGTACTTTTTGAAAGCCAAGAGCGAAGCATTTGAGGTTTTGCTCGAGTATAAGACAATGGTTGAGAAGGAGTTGGGTTGCTACATAAAATACCTACACACAGATGGAGGGGGAGAGTACCTCTCGCATGAATTTGATACATACCCTGAGGGAGCAGGGCATACAGAGACAGATTACATGTCGAAACACCCCACAACAAAATCCAGTTGCTAAGATAAAGAATCGGGTGATTGCCGAAGTTGCTAGAGCAATGATGAATGAGATGAACATGCTTGTCATATTGGGCAGAAGCAGTGTATATAGCAGTATACATCATGAATAGGACATCAACGGTCGTAATACACGAGATTTTACCTTATGAGAGGCTTTATGGAGTCAAACCAACAGTTGCATATATGAAAGTCTTTGGTTGCATTTGTTATTTGCATGTGCCAGGTGAAATAAGGAAGAAGATGGAGCCTAAAGCGATCAAATGTATTTTATTGGGATACCCAGTTGAAAAGCTTCTGATGATAGATGATGCATATGAGGAGCATCATGAGACACGAGTAGATGTACGTCATGCAGAGCCATCAAGCAGGACTATGTTAGGTCCGTTTATAGAGTGAGGAAAGCACATGCAATGTGAACCTGTGGAGCAGCTAGTTGGCAAAGGCAAGAAGAAGGTAGATGTGGAAGAGAGATCAGGTGAGGAGAGTATGGATGAAGAGCATGGTTTGCCACATGTTAGGACACCACGCACAAGACGGGCAGAGAAGTATGTGCCACCTCATGCAAGAGAGGATGAGAAGAATGCACCGCAAGTGAGGAGATCAGAGAGAGTCCGTTACCCAATTGGACAGGCTGACATACAATGGCTACATGAGGATGCATTATGCATATATGGTGTCTCGGGTACAACACAAAGAGCCAACGTGTTTTCAGGATGCAGTTGGAAATCCTGAGTGGGAGGAAACAATGGATGAGGAAATGGATGCGTTAATTCGCACAAGACATTGGATCTTGTGAAGTTGCCGATAGGAAAGCAAGCCATTGGTTGTAAATGGGTTTTCAAGGTGAAATGTAAGATGGGTCGGTAGAACGCTATAAATCAAGGCTGGTTGCAAAAGGGTATGCACAGACATATGGTCTAGACTATGATGAGACATTTAGTCCCGTTGCAAAGATGACTATGGTCAAGATGGTGATTGCATTGGTAGCCATGTATGGCTGAAAACTATGGCAAATGGATGTTAAAAATGCGTTTTTGAATGGAGATCTTCAAGAAGAGGATTATATGCAGCAACTGGATGGGTATGTGCACTCGAAACATCCACAATATGTATGCAGGTTGAGGAAAGCCTTGTGGGTTGAAGCAGGCACCTTGCGCATGGTGTGAGCGCATTAGCAAGACACTACTGCATTTGAAATTCAACAAGTCTAGGACTGATTATTCACTTTATGTGAAGCATGTTGATGGAAAGATGGTTGTGTGGCTAAAATTTCAGTAATTAAGAAGAAGTTGTTTGCTGAATTTAACATGAAAGACCTAGGAGAACTTTGGTACTTCTTAGGCATTGAGGTCATAGACACTCCTGTAGGAATTTGGATGATATAAAGGCTAACCATCACACGTCCCGATTTGAGTTATGCAATGTAGGGGTGATTAGTTAGTTAATGCAAAGGCCATGTAAATGATGCAGTTAGAAGGATCCTACGGTATGTGAAAGCAACTATAAGTTATGGCCTATGTTATGACAAAGGTGGAGAGCCATACATGTATGGGTTCACAGATGCAGATTGGGCTAGTAATGTTATGGACATGAGATCTACCAATGGTTATGATTTTTTGTTTTGGGAAGTGCTATGATTAGTTGGAGTAGTAAGAAGCAACCTACCGTAGCATTGTCGAGCACGGAGGCAGAGTATCGTGGAGCAGCCATTGCTGCATGTGAGGAGGCTTGGCTAAGGACCCTACTTGCAGTTTTTGGGATCCATATACAGGATAGGGTTGTCATATATTGTGACAACCTAAGTAGTATCATGCTCACTAGGAACCCAGTATATCATGCATGCACCAAGCATATAGAGGTGCATTATCATTTTGTTCAGGAGAAAGTGGTTGCAGGAGAGATTGACTTGGTCTATGTTAAGACCAATGAGCATGTTGCTGACATTTTCACAAAGGCATTGAGCAGGGACAATTTCCAGTATTTCAGGGTAGCATTAGGCCTTGATGGTGTGCAAGCTCATGTTGAGCTTGAGGGGGAGTGTTGAAATATAACCCCATGATTATGTAAGTGTGTGTGGGTGTTAGTGGTGTGAACTCACCCTTAGAATAAGTGAGATAGGGTTGAGTAAGAGTGTAGAGAAAATAAGGTACGTGTACTCAACAGACTATGGAATGAAGAAGCTAGATGGAGGAAGGTTGAAGAAGAACTCTATGTCATTGTCTCATTTTCATCACACTGTCCACGCACACTTTGTCAAGAAGAAGGGCTAAGTAGCATAGAATACCCTAGCTAGCCAAGGAAAGTATGATGCCTATGCAAAGACTTACTCCTATCAAACATCCCAAGCCTTGTCCTCCACCACCTACAAGCTATCACCTCTTAGGTAATCCCCTAACACTCTAACACTCCTCTCGCCTCGCCATGTTGACCACCCCCTCAAACTACTATATGGAGATCCAAAACCTTGGTGCAAAGATGAAGACACACCCAAAACCTCAACCTCAATAACCCTTCAAAAGGGGGTTCACTAAGAAGGAGTGGGTACCCAAGAGTACCCTAGCTAGCCAAGGAAAGTACGATGTGACCTAGAAACCACCATTTAGCCAAAAGCCTACTCATGAGTGGAGATCTACTAAAGAAGGAGCCCCACGCAATAGAGTTTTATCCAAACCCTGGGCCCTGTTGGATCCCTGTTAAGGTCTTAGAAGCTTAAGGCTTCTATGATGGAAACCCTTCTATTTGGGTCTTAAAAACCTCAAAGACTGCACCCATTAAGGTCTTAGAAGCTCAAGGCTTCTACGATGGAAACCCTTCTATTTGGGTCTTAAAAACCTCGCAGACCGCACCCCATTAAGGTCTTAGAAGCTCAAGGCTTCTACGATGGAAACCCTTCTATTTGGGTCTTCAAAACCTCGTAGACCACACCCGAATCTCAAGCTAAAGAATGTTAAGTGATGACATAATGCTAGTTCGAGCCGAGCAAAACCGACATTCCATTGGGTCCCAATCAAGCTGCCTGAAGTAGAAGGCTTCTATGAAGAGAACCTCTGCATTTGGGTTCTGCAGTCAGGAAAACCCACACCACAAGCCTTTGAAACCATGCCATACTAGACCAAAGATGGAGTGGAGACCAAAATCCATGCCTCCAATGCAAACATCCAAAGCTTCAGTAGGAATGGAGAACAGTGGGTTCCCCCTTGACCTATGTGCTAACACCTCCTTCAAAGCAATCGAAGGAGTTCATGGGATGGTGCAAATATGCCAAGCAATAAGAGGCAATACCTTGACAATGTGCAGAGTGGCCTTAGCCATACCTATTCCCATTAGCCACCCATGGTTCGAAACCCTAAAGAGTGCCATGCACATACTTTCATGGCACCGCCAAGTAGCCCCAAGGCTCAAAAAGATCACGACAACCCCACAGCACCCATATATGTTGCTACGTTGTAACACCCACATGCCAACAGCTAGACTAGAAGGATAAAGCTTAATCAAGTGTGCCATCAAAGTTGACAACAGTTACATTAATGATTTCATCATGGATTGGCAAGCGACTCTTCGCCTTCACTTAGTGAGGCCACATGGTAGATGAAACCTTAAAGACACCATTGTACTTATATAACATAGCACTTCATATTGATTATATATACACATATACTCGGAATGATAAAAAAACTTAAAACCCAAAACAAAACTAAAAATGACCAAAAATAAAAAACATGCATATGTACCTACAAGCACACAATACATACACACACCCGCACTCACCCGTATGTGCACCCACACATACACGCGCACACACTCAACCACCCCCACCCTAAAAACTACCCCTCCTTAGGCCCTTTTAATTTTTCTCCCCCTTAGAACCTTTCAAATTCTTCCACTAAATTTTTCATATAGCCCCCCCTCCCCCCCCTTGGAGAAGATTTCCACGCACTTATACACACTCACACACAAAAATTTGAGACCACAAAAAGAGAGAGAGAAGAAAACATCAAAAAATGCCACATCATCACGTAAGTCACATGTGCCACATCATCACATAGGCTCATGTCGCCACAGAATCATCTCATGTTACCACATCATCACAAAAAAGGAAAAAAGGAGAAAAAAGTGCCACATCATCATCACACACGCTCGTCTATGTCATCACATAGGCTCACATGTGTCACATCATCATGTAGGCTCATTGCCATATCAGCACAAAAATAAATCTTGAAAAAAGTGCCATGTCATCATATAGGCTTTAAAAAACCTATAAAATAAAAAATCATATATATACACATATTTTCTTATTCTTTATTAATTATTTTCAATAATCATAATAATAATATGAGAAAGAGAGAGAGCAAGAGAGCAAGAGAAGAAGAAGAGAAAATGAGAAAGAGAACAGAAGAGAAGAATAGAGAGAGAGAGACAAAGAGAGAGAGAGAGAGACAGAGAGAGAGAGAGACAGAGGGTGGGAGAAGATGCATGAAAACCTCCCTCGAGAAGAGAACGTTACTGGGGAGAAGAGACGACAACACAACCAATGCTGACAAAAGCCCAAGAATCAATCGAGCTCCTCATCTCCCTCTCCAAGGCGCAAAACATGCCCACAACCATGCTGATCAAATGAGTTTGAGATGCCCGGGTCACTGGCAAAGTCGTATATTACAGTTTTGGCATTGTTCAAAAACCCACCCACCATCACTTGTAGTTTACTAGTTTGTAGTTTACTAGTGTACATGCCATACTGGTGTCCTAAATTCTTTCATTCTCATGGACAAGCAATATCATTCAGACCTGCCTTATCGACCATCCTCACCACACATCAACACTTAATTTCATATCTCCAACCATGTGTAAGAGTCGAAGAAAGCAGACAAATAAGTGTCGAAGAAAGCGTTGTGTTAGAGTTTTCACCAAAAGGAGATTCTACATGGGCCCACCAATGCCCATGCACAACACTTGTAATATATACACACAAAAATGGCTTTTACATGGGCCCACCTTTTTTCCAATGCCCATGCACAACACTTGCAGCAATGATACATCAATAGGCCCTTATATCTCAAGCACTTATAGTAAGCATCATCATTGACATCCATCCATATATGTTTCTAGATGGGGGGGGGGCTCATGGTATAACCCATCACCTAGACCTTTCTCAAATCAGTAGAAACCTTCCATGGCCTCCACTTCGGCCCCATCACCCATTGCTTTACATTGCCTCTATCCCTAGTCTTGTTAATACCAAATCCCTCGAGCCAGAGAGGTCACCCAACTCCATTGTAGCTATGGGAAAAGCCAACTACCATGCATTAACAATCTAAAGATCTTGACTCCTAAGAAAGGGGATGTCGATAAAATGTTGAAGAAAGCACAACAAAGAGAGTTGAAGAAAGCAGTTGAGTTGGCACCTTCTGCCCACCATTGCCATGGACATCATCTGCATATTTTACTACAGACATTACATACTTTTTTCATATCTCGTATCTCACGGCACACACAAACACATCCACTTGTCTAACTAACCTTATTAATGCCACCCTCCAATATCTCTAGATGGGGGACCATGGTTGGCATAAGCTTGGCCCATGGTATGACCCATCACCTGGAGATCCCTCGACCTTGTAGGTACCTCCAACGAGCTTCAATGCATACAACCTCTACTTAGACTCCAATTCAACACAAAAAAGCTTCGCCCATGACTGTCGACATATTTGCACATGAAGAAGCTCAATCTCTAGGCATCATGCTATGAGTTTGGAGTATACAAGAAGATTCAGACCACTACCTCGTTTTAAAGGGTCCCAACCATTTCCACCACAACATAAGAAGGTCTTGCATGAATTACTTCTACATCACTTATAGCTTTCATGCCACCTCGATAAGCTGCCTATACCACCAGAGCTACCAAAAGATTCTCACTAATATGCCCTACATTTGCGAATCAGTCCTGAAACATACCATTTAACCTTACATGCCAACTTCATGGTGTATCTTGGACCATCTACACCTTTCCATCCCTGTAGTAACTTCATCATCAACATGGGGACACAAAGATGTGGTCACCATTACAAAGTGGGATATCTTAACCACTCACTCCATAAGTTAACATGGAACTATTATAAGATGATTTGCCATCTTATCTGCTCCAACAGGAACTTGTCTTTATAAGATAGCGCTGTAACATATAAAGTGGCCTTACCTTGTGGTTAATGTAAAATAGTGAAAGTCTAAGGATTTAGTGTACGTACTTGCTTAAGACTAGTAATAGAGCCCATACCATTTTTAAGTTTGGCCAGCCTAGTGTGAAAACTAGTCACTTGTATATAAGTTATTTTTTATAATAAACAAGACACAATCATTCCCTTGCAATATTTTACTTGCAAGATTTCCTCTTCCCTCTTCTTTCTTGCTTGTATACTATTGAAGCTTTCTTGCTTAATGGATACATGCTAGTTAGGTTTGGTTGTCTTCTTGCATTAGCTTCCCCTTCATTAGTTTGGTTGTAGGTTATCTTCTTGCATTAGCTTCCCCTTCATTTCCTGCCTTTCTGAGAGAGAACCATCATGAAGGACCATCTCTTTTTTCCTCAATCTCGGCATAGAGAGCTCTCCCTTAACCTCTTTTTGGTAATGAAGCCTTCCAATGTAACAACAGAGTCAGGAAGACACGACGGATGAGCTAGCACACCCACATAGGGAAGTTGCATTTGCGACTCTAAGGTAAGACTTGATGATACATGCTTTGGCAAAGCTAAGGTAAGCTCTTGACTTAAACATCTATACACATATAATAAGTTTCATTCTTTTTTCTTGACCAAAAGTACGAGAGTATCATAAGATGATCTACTAGTTCTAATTAAACCTCTCTCTAAAAGTTCTACAACTTGATGCTTGTTTCATTTTGTTCTGGCATATTGATTCTATAAGGTGCTTTGAAGGTAGTGTATTACCTGGAAGAACCTCAAACTTATGGTCTTTGTGTCTAAATGTGGCAGTCTAGGGGCAATTCCTCTAAGAAACAATCTTTGAGCTTAGAGAGGAATGCTTGTTGTAAAGGACTAAGTGTAGTTTCCATGGTTGTAACCTTGTTAACCTTTTTGTTGAGATAAAGGACCACCTTGAGCACGATGCATGCCCTCCATTTTTTGTTGTCTGCCTCTCATTTTTCCTCCTTTTTATTGTGAATTTGACATAATGTGTCTTGGGTGAGTGGTCCATACTAGCATTTTAGCTTGCTACTATGGAAATAACCTTCCATCTCAACCTCATATCCAAGATCTCTATATTTAATGTACCTTGAGGAGCACTTGAACCATGGACTTTGACTTTGTTTTTTGTTGTGTGCCTCTACTTTCTCCTTCTTTTTCTTGTGAACTTGATAAAATGTCTTGGGAGAAAAGTCCATAGCATTTTAGTTTGCTACTATGGAAATAACCTTCCACGTTAGCCTCATATCCAGGTCCTTTATCTTTACTGTACCTTGTTGAGGAGTAATTTTTATGACTTTCTAGGAGCCTTGGCCTCTTTACTTGAGTTTCCTTTTGGTGTTTATGACATTTTACATGAGTAGTATGTCTCCTATCTTCATGCCTTTATCCTTTAGTTGGTCATCAAACCACTTCTTGCGCGTGGTTTTTCAACCATCAATTGTAATCTGTGCATGGATCATAATCTTTTTGCTAACTTAGATGCTAATAAAACTAACATCTCTGTGAGAGGGTTTCCCTTCAAATTATGTCTTTCGACAGAGGCTTGGAACCAAGTGTTACATTGGCATGCCTACATCAAGACCGAATGCAAGTTGGAAAGGTATACTATTGACAACCACCTTGTAGTAATCGTGGTAGGCCTAGAGTGTAACCTATGTGCCCAATAACTTTTGGATGCCTCTACCATCTTGGTTAGAATGGTGCATATCAATCTCTTTACTCACTTAGTTGCTAAGATAGGATTCCCTTCAAATTACTTGCTATAATTCGAAGGCTTGAACCAATTGTTCCATTGGCATGCTTGCATCATGCCGATTGTTCCATTGGCATGCTTACATCAGGCCAAATGCAAGTTGGAAAGTTGTGCTATTCACAACCACCTTGTAGTCAGTGTAGTAGGCCCAAAGTGCAGCTTATGCTCCGAATCACTTTTGGATGCCTCTACTGTCTTGGTGAGAATGGTGCACAATGTCTTGTTTGTACTCTTGGCTTGGCTATTCACTTATGGTTGTAAGGTGTCAACTTTTTATGTATCATAAGGAATTCTTAAGCAATAACTCCACCAGTTCATTTAAAAAACACATACAATGATCATTCACTATTCCTAGAGGGTGTACCTGATCACTAGCTATTTCTAGTGGGCTACCAAAAAGAGTATTCACATTTTCATAGAGGATTTGGGTTAACTTACGTTTGCGAAAACTTTCTATGTAGATTTGGCCCTTAACCCACTTGAAGGAACTTGGAAAATGAAATAAATAATCTCATTTTCATAGAGGAACTTGGTAGTAGATCTTGCCTAAGATTTCTGTGTAGCTTTGGCCTCAACCCACTTGGTGTAGTAGTCAATGGTCACTATGATAAAGTGCCCTTGGGTTCCCTTAGTGGCTAGGCTAATGGGACCCATAAATTCTAAACCCCAATTTTCAAATGGTGGTTTCAAAATTATGGGTTTTAGGGGCATACGATACTTCTCTTGAACCATGATGAACCTTTGGCATTCATCACATTGTTGGACAAATTCAATTACATCTTTAAAGAGTGTAGGCCACCATAGTCCCACCTTGTGTCTCTAGCAAAGTGTTCTCCATGCCTATGCCAAAATGGGCTTGCTAAAGAATGATGACAAAGTCTTCCTCATGATTCCATCTTGACCCTTCATATAAAGCATTCCCATTTGGAATTTTAAAAGGTGATCCGACAGATAAGCATTGACTCCTTTTGCATGGTAATGATGAAATCAAATTCCAACAGAATGAGCAACCATCTAGTGATTTTCCCCATGGTGCAAGGCAAATTATTCAGCAAATAAAGCAGTGTGATGAGAGAACACACTTCGTAGCTAGAAGATAATGTATATAATTTTTTACATTGTCATACACCATGGCTAAACCCTCTCTCTTTGTGGTGGTGTAAATATATGCAATGTTGTTAGCAAAGGTTACAGGGAAGTCCATGTTGTGCTCTCCTGAGTGTGCTAACATGCATCCAATAGAAATGCTTAAGCATTGATACACATATGAAAAATTAAATCCCAGTTAGGTGATCTCAAGATGGGTGCACTTGCTAATGCCTTCTTCAGCTTTTGTATGTATAATGGCATATCTGTTTGTCCATTGAAGATAATCAATATCTTATACAAGGGTCTTACATATATGGCATATAAGGAGATGAATCTTTTATAATACCCTACATACCCCATGAATCTTCTTTAATACTCCAAGATTACTTTAATCTTATTCTTGTCTATGGAGATGCCGTTTGGAGATAATGTGTCCAAGGATGACACTACTGTGCTTAACCCAAAAATGGCATTTAAGTGGGCTCAATGAGATGTGATATAGTTTGAATCTCTCAAAAGCAATTCTAATATGAACAAGATGCTCCTTCCACTTTGAGTAAATGAAAAGTTCATCAATGAATATCTCCTGAATCTTCCAAAGAATGAGATCCTTGGAGGTTTTACACATTAAAAGAATTGGAAGGTCATTACCGAATGGAATGATGAGATAAGCATAGATTCCCCAAATGTTGTATTATATTGATCAAGTGGATCAATGATCACTTTGTTATAGCCTATTCAAGAAGCTGTAAGCCTCTACTCCAAGGACTCCCTCCAACATGTGGTATGTGTATGGTAGGGGATAAAAGATGCCACTCACGCCTGTGATTGTGAGACAACCCTTTAAGAAATGGGGTATTGATTTTGTTGGACCTATTAGTCCAGTAGCACTTCTGTCATCACAAGCCTGTTATGTGATCGTTGGGGTCATGGATTATTTAACTAAGTGGACAGAGGCGAGAGCCTCTAAAAGATTTGATGCTCAAACTACGGCCAAGTTCTTAAATGAATAAATAATTTCTAGGTTTGGCTGCCCATTGGAATTAGTCAGTGATGACTGGGGTTCACATTTCATTAATGAGGTGATTGAATAATTACTTACAAGATTCCTTGTAGTCCATCCTAAATCATCACCTTATTACCCATAGGAAAATGTCCAAGCAGAGAGCACAAACAAGATTTTGTGTGCTATCTTGACTAAAACTTTAGAAGCAAGTCGTACGGATTGGGAACACAAACTGACTACAGTACTATGGGCATACTATATGTGAGACCTATGCCCCCTTTGCGCACCGGAATTTGGGGAGCTAGTAGCAGAAGTAACAACCTCTTGTGCGGGGTAGGATTTCCCACTCGGGGCCTCGCCCACGAATGTCCGGATAAGAGACTAATCCGGTGGTTCCTCCGAAACCGAGACTGGAAGAACTTCCCTTGCCCAGAAAACTCAGGCGATTCCACTAGGAAAAATCTTCTAACAAAAATTTTATCTAACGGGTCAAGGCCTTAACTATCCTTTCTATTCTGACCGAACCCGTAGGTCACATGGCCAGATCAAGGAAGGGACTTGCACTTGGTTCATAGAAATCATCGCTTTTTTCCCCTTAAGCGAGGCACAGCCTCGTTGATTCTTTCCCATAGAACACAAAAATCTTCCTGGGACTTACTCTAACTAGCGTAACTTGAACGTATCTAAATTTATTGTAGGAATCCACCGATCCAGCCAACCGGCCCATGGGTTAGCCAACCGCCCAACCACTGAATTGGTGGGATCCCTTTTTATAAAAATTTGGTTGTATTTTTTTTCGGGTACCAGGGAAAAGAGTTCCCAGGCCCCCTAGCCAGCACTCAAGCAAAATACAAAATAGACACACCACTTATACACCTAATATGAAATTACCTTTTTCACAGATTCAACTGTCCTTAAAACAGAATTGGAATGAAACCATAATGTTTCCATCATAATCCTCAAAATTCTAGTTCAATGTTTTACAATCAAAATGTCATTTGGACTCTCCATTAAAGACCAACTAGTCAACTAACGAAATCCGATTTCGAGTTCCAGTTCACATAGATAACTCCTTGCCAACAGCCGCCACCACGAGCCCGTGCATCACCTGGTCAAAACCCTCTAGGATCCTCCTTAGGTGTCCTAGCACTTCACTCAGGAACCGCTTCGGTGGCTCTCGCCCATCGTATCGGAAGCGTAACATTGGTTGAGTCATGCCCATTGTCACATCTAGTATATGTTGAATCTTGCATTTGTTAAGACTATATATGCTTATGTGACGGTCAAGTTTGGTACATGAATATGTGACCACTTGAATCCAGTACAAGTTTTTATTGCCAATTCGGTATGTATGAATATCCTACTTTGAAAGCCTCTTTCAAAATGTAACTACTTAACCGGACTCCATTGAGTTCCCTCTCTTGAATATCTCACTTTGAAAGCCTCTTTCAAAGTATCAAAGGTAGCCTTGTCTTCTATTTTTAATGATTGGAACCACTGTCCCACTTTTTCATCAAGGGTGAGGCCAAAGGAACTCACCTTAACCTGATCTTCCACATGGCCGAATGCTTCATAGGTTTGCTAAAAAAAATCTCCAAATGAAGTATGGGATCCCTTAACCCATCAAACGTAGTGATAAGTTTGGAGATATGGGCCAGTTTCTTTGCATTAATTTCCCTACGCATAGGTGCATGAATGTGTTGAGTAAAGGTGTAGAATTACACTCTAGAATAGGGAGGTTTTTGCTCTCTGGAAGTTAGGAATGATCACTCGTTCTTAAAGGAACAGATGTTTATCTATTGTAAGTGCATGCGTGGCTTAGCTGGAGCTATGACCATTCATTGTCTTAGGTACGATCGTGGACTAGGAACAAGAATGGGCGTTTACTCATAGAGGAACGAGCATTCGTATGTTAGGAAGGATGCGACAATGTCTAGATAGAAGAAAGGGCATTCTTCCACCGAGGAATGGACATTTGATTTCGAGAATGTGCAGCCATGGGTAGTGTGCAGGAAAAGATGTTCGCCAGTGGGGGAAATGATCGTGGGCTTGTCTAGGTATGGCTGCCATTCACTTATGGAGAAATGATTGTGGGCTTGTCTAGGTATGGCCGCCATTCACTTATGGAGAAATGATGGTGGGATTATCTAGGCACAACTGTTCACTCATGAAAGAACGTATGTACGTGTGAAGGTGTGGATGTTCACTCTCATAGATTGGAAGCAGGCAGGTGTCTTAATTGTACTAAAACAGCATATCTCTGATAGCTGCCTCTAAATATTCTCCTAACAGTCAGCTGCACAACTTTTATGCTCTTTTAATGCCCATTTACTCTCATTTATAAAATAGATTTGGAGAGATCCTCCAATTGGTGAACGGGCATGGCTAAAGGATGTACGTTCGTACTTACCTCTGAAGCACCTATTGCCCCCAATGCTCCATTGTAACTCCATTGTTCCAAGGAAAAAAAAAAGAACACAAATCACACAAGCAACTCTTACCAAACTCCTACAATCAGTGGATTTGCATTCCATCCGGGAGAGATTGTGAAGGACCCTAAGCTAAGTGTTATCCCCAACAATGGGTGCCAAAGATGTTCATCTAAATGAGCATTCTCCTTGCATGAGGGAGGAAGAAGAGAAGAGAAAAGAGAAGACGCAAGGGTCGGTTCAGGAACATGCACTTAGCCAATCCTAAGAGGGTTAACTCCTTGCTATAAAGCCATTAAGGGTCGGTTCAGGAACATGCACTTAGCCAATCCTAAGAGGGTTAACTCCTTGCTATAAAGCCATTAAGGGCTTACTCCACCACCACTTGTATCACCCAAGTGGAGCTTTCCTTCAGCTAGGCAATGAGAGAAGGAGCTATGGAAAGCTCAACTCCTATCACTATTCCTTCATGTGTGAAAGAAAGAAGGGAGAGAGAGATAAGGGAGAAGAAAAAGATGGAGAGAAGATAGGGAGCATCACCTAACAAGCACATACTCACAAAATCAAGTAAGCAAACATGCATCAACACACAAGCTTACCACCATAGCCACAAGAGAGCAAGAGGGAAGAAGAAGAAGAAGACTCAACTATGATAATGGGATTGTATCCTTTTCATATTCCATTAAGTTACTCATATACATGAGCTCCTTTTTTATAATGGCCGGTTTCCCATTAACAATTGGGGGCCCAAAACTAGTTCCCTAGCTCTATGTACACCTAGGTTTTGTAGCTCATGGTCAGCATTACACATACCGTAAACTCAGTCATCCCATATCTTTTTACATGAAGCGCTTACCACAGTTTTGCATAAAGAAAATTTACATAAAGTGTAACCACTCTTTGATAAAAAATGGTAGGAGTAATGTTAACCATTGCGGTTGACAGCACAGCAAGATGGATCTGGTAATGTTTGGATGCCTAATATGCAAGATCTCCAGTCAAAAAATGCAGTCCAACACACACACATAGAGAAGTACAATCCAACGCACATACATAGAGAAGTACACAAAACAAATTACTGAAAGAGACTATGAAGATGTAGTGAAAGAAGATTACACACTTAAAGTGGATATGATAGGACTGTATTCTTATGCGTAGTAGTAGACTACAAGAGGAATATAATAGGACTACTTTAGAGTGGAGCTTATTAAGGTGTAGTGCTAACGAGGAACTGTCGTCCTTTACTCTATGCAATTACACTACAGAGGCAATTCTCCTACCTGCATTTGAGGCAACATCCTATGCTAGTCGTAAGATATGGATAGTGATCGGCTAGTGTGGCACCTTGTTGTGTAGGATCACTTGATGACATGTACATTTGAATGAATTTCTATACTTTTTCTTTGTTGACCGGCATGGGCAAGTTATATTTATTAGAATCTTCTACCAACTTTATTATACACTTAGCTGCAAAGTCAAGGTTGCTTCTTTGCAACATTATCCTTGAGCTTCTACTTGCATTTACCATTTTCTACAACTTCACGGAACTAAGGGTTCAAGTCCTCGAAAGCGCGCACATTTTTTTTTGAATTTAATAGTTCTGTGAAGTTCGCAGTTCACAGTGTGAACCATTTTCTGCAACTTCACGGAACTAAGGGTTCACGCCCAAAAGGTTCACGTCCTCGAGAATCGCGTGCAAAAAAAAAACTCTGGAAAACACCCCTGTTTGGAGGCCCGTATCTCCTAAATTGTATATCCGATGAAGGCACTCTAGGGCTCATCAAAAAACTGACATTGAGATCTTCGACTTTGGAGCTAGTTGTTCGAAGTCAAAATCGACCATTTTGGCCTCTGACCAACAGTCTCAAAATTCAACCCGAAAATCGAGGCAAAAAACATCCCAAAAACCACGAAAAAGCGTAAAAAAACAGCGTGAAAATGACGACGAGTCATATTTAGGCCACTTTTTGAGGGTCCAAATGAAAAAACCATGCATGACTCAAGAAAACAAAGTTGTAGTACTCCAAAAATACTACAACTCCCTCTTACAGAGTTTTTCAAAATTCCTTTTGGAACATTCTCAAAAACGTGTTACGAAATAGGGAAAAAATTCTTGATTTTTTTTCGTCTTGAGATAGTGATGGAAAATAGGTTTTAGGACCTCCTCTTCCATCTGGGAAGTTACTAGCGTACGCTTTTTCCGGAAAATTATCTCTAAGGTCGTTCACGTGCGTATAGCGCCTAAGCTATTTAGGGCTAACGGACACCCATTTGACCCAACGAAGAGAACACCAGGCCTCTTGAGGCTGTAAAACGGGCTTTGAGAATACAAAAAAAAATGTGTTATTCATTGAGGTAAGAAGCATTTAGGCACTCCGACATGGCCACGATACAGGGATTGCCAGGGATCACCCAAGGATTGAACCAATGGCTGACATCTTCGAGCCATTGAGATCTATGCCGCAAATTCACCTCCAAATACCATTAGCTATGCCTATAACAAGCGTGTCATCAGGTTTTACACCCCCTATCACTTCGATTTCACTGGGCTTTGGTCCCTTACCTAACATCTCCAAAAATCCAATAGGTACCAACCCTTTCCTGGATGCCTACACCCTAGACATACTCACTAGTCTAGGAAGGGGGGTAGCCCAAGGACTTAGTGAGTCTCTTCCAACAAGAGCACTCACATACGGCCTCAGTGACTCATACAGAAATACCACTGTAGAAATTTCCAAAATTATGGGCAAATACGACGGAACAACAAACCCTGTTCAATTCATTCAAATGTTTGAAAAAAGATTGTTGAGATTCAAGCTCGATGTCAGCTTGTGCCAGTTGCACTATGTGCTGGCGTGTTAGGTAGTAGCATGTGTGAGACATAAATGACCGCCTCCAACTGGTCATAGTTGTGTGAACACTAGCAAGGGTTAGCTGTGTGGACACAACACAAGTAGGGTGTTGTAGCTTTTGGATTATGGCTTTATGCATTATGTGAGATGGGACATGGCTTCCCTCTATGGCTAGGATTTGACTAATACATTAGGGTTTGCTCCTCTGTGTGTGTCTCCTCTCCCTCTACCTGTTTTTCATCATGGTATCAAAGCCTGGTGCTCTCTATTAGGGTTTATGAGTGAGTGAGAGAAGAGGGAGAAGAAGCTGTGAAGAAAAGCTATGGAGGTTGCCATTGGAGCTGTGAAGCTTGGAGCACACCAATTTTCACCAAATCTGAGAGCTTGGCCTACCGGGTAAGGAAAACTAAACATCCTTGAGCGGATTGCAAGTGCAAAATCACAAACAATATCAAATCTGAGCTGCCCAAAGCAATAAAAAAATTTTGTTTTGCAATCTCTCCATTGAAGCTTGATAGTGGTGAATGTATGATGCAAATGGTTGCAAATGTGGCAAAGATTCATGTATCTGGCAATGGGAATGTGTTGGCAACTCATGTGTAAGCCCTAGAGTGATTTTGGAGCAAGTCTGATGCATTAAAGTGATTGGAAAAATTTTGTTATGAAGCCCTCACAAAAATAGTGAATAGAGGCTCATTTTTTATGCAATTGGAGTCGGTTTTTTGCAAAAATCATAAGATTGATGGCTTGGGTGCATGCCTAGGGGTGTTGGCAACTCCTATAAGGTCTAATACAAGATTGGTTGGTTGATTACTTGCAAATTCTCTTAGCAATACTGTGATACGCACAGAGGAGAAGGATGCTATGTGGTTTGTTGGTGCAATTATGCATTTGGGAGCCAATTATGAGCTAATTAAGAATGTTGTAAACTGTGATTAGTGAAACAGAGGGTCGTTAATCAATTAATTACTCCCTCAACTTTTATAATTGGTCTAATTCCTTCTACAATGAGTTAGTAGACATAATTGCTAAGCTAATGAATGCCTGGTCTCTCAATTCGGACACGAATTGAAGAAATTAGAGCACTTTTCCTAATGGTTTTACTGGTTTTTCTCAAAACAGAGAAGGGGATTTGATATTTCTGGTATGTATGCACCTTGGTTGGTGTTAATATGCAACATTGAGCTTGTTCGGGTGTGAATGCAAGTTATCCACACTTGATTGAACCACTATATTGCAATTTGAAGCATTTGAAAGCCTTGGAAAGTGCACCAAAATAGGGTATTTTGGACTGTGTATGCTAGTTCAATTTGAATGCACTCAGTGTGATTTTCTACATCAACATTGAAGTTGGTTGAGTACTTTGGAGTATCTGGGACACTTATTAGAGTGTGGTTGAGTTGAGAAAGGCTCATTTACAGGATTGGACATATGCAGAAGGTGCATATTGAGCAAATATGTCAGACAACCTAGTACAGATTGTGGGTGAGAAGTTGGATAGAAAGAACTTCCAGGCATGGAAGTACAGGATCAAAAGCTTTCTGAAAGGAAAAGGATTTTGGAACCTTGTTACAGGTGCGGAGCCAAAGCCGCGGATCTACCCCAACAACCTACACAACAACAAGTTGTAGCTCATAAACAATGGTCAAAGAGAGCCTACAAAGTTTTGCAAATCTGTTTGATACAGATACTAGTGCTCGTAAGTCTTAGTTGAGACAACAGATTCATAATGAGAAGCAGAAAGGAAGGAGTTACTATGATGGTAATTCCATCATACGGTTGCCAAAATCAAACAATGTGAAGTAAATCTCACCACACCGACTTCAACCCCAACAGCTTCACCTAAAGTTCAACAAGAATGGAGGCCCAAGCAAACAACAAGCAAATCACTCAATCACTCTCCCGCATTAAGCACCAACACAAGAGCTTGTGTGTTCAAGAAAACAATCAATAGTCTTACCTATTGCCTTGACAACATTTGAGCAACAAATTCAAGAATCAATACCCACATCTGCAAACGGACACTTATGAGCGCATCAAGGACAAAATAACAATGCTCTTGTTCCCCTGGATGTGAGAAATAAGTGCACAAGAAGCTGTTGCTCAAATCACAAGCCATGACCTAGCTGACCCATAAACATCAATTAAAATCAAAAAACTCTCAAGGTCAAAACCTGCAATCTCACGGAATTTCTTTTCACCGAATTACCTCTCACTGAATTGCAGTTCACGGCCTGCAAATTCATGGAATTAAATCTCATAGAACTACACTTCATGGAATTACCTCTCACGGCCTAAACTTTCACAGAATTCCACCTCACAGAATTACACTTCACGGAATTACCTCTTACGGAATTCTAGTTCACGGCCTGCAAATTCACGGAATTAAATCTCATGGAACTACACTTCATGGAATTCCATCTCACGGCCTGAACTTTCACGGAATTCCATCTCACGGAATTACACTTCATGGAATTCCATTTCACGGCTTGCACTTTCACGGAATATCCCTTCACAACCAAAAAACTTGCAATCTCACGGAATTCCACTTCACGGCCTGCAAATTCACGAAATTAAATCTCATGGAACTACACTTCACGAAATTACCTCACGCAATTCTAGTTCACGGCCTGCAAATTCATGGAATTAAATCTCACGGAACTACACTTCACAGAATTCCATCGCACGGTTTGAACTTTCACGGAATTCCATCTCACGGAATTACACTTCACAGAATTCCATTTCACGGCTTGCACTTTCACGGAATATCCCTTCACGGCCAAAAAACTTGCAATCTCACGAGTTTAGGTTTCTCACAAAATTATAGTCTCACAGCTTAAGAACCTACACTTTCACAATTTAAGCCTCATCACGGATTAAGCCATCTCACGCATTAACCTTTTCCAACAATCTTCAATAGCCATTGTACATTTGTTAAGCTTATTGCTTACAGTAACTATTCTTTTGGCTAAATTAATGTAGTAGCTGCTCCATGAGTACATATCCATACTCATGAAGCTACACACCTGCTGCTGATGAAGTGGCTTTTCTCAATTAACTTCTCTAATAGTAAGTGGAGGCACGACTGGACTAACGCTCAGGGTGACCCATTGGTGAAGCTTAGAAACCGAGATTGGTGCTCTATAGAGGCTAGATGTAAAGCCATAGTACAAGACACCTTTTGGAAAGCAACCCCTTCAGCGAGTTGCAACTTGCTCCAATGGAGAGTGTTGCACTACAATCTCCCTACCATACTGCATAAGTTCATGGTGGACATCAATAAGGTCTACCCCCCTTTTGGAGAAAGGATCCAGAAGACATGTTTCATCACTTTTGTGTTTAGCCCGAGGCATCAAGAGTTGGCTTAGAATGGCCAGGGTACACGACAATCTGAAAAAGGAACAAGTCCTTTTAGGAGATGCTAAAAACCTCGAACTCTGCACTATTGAGGTTTGGCAATGGATTAGATTCACTACCATGAACAACATGTGGGAAGCTCGCAAAAAAAAAAAAAAAAAAACTGGTATTTACAAAGAAGTCAAGGGCACATCTCCAAAATAGGTGAAACACATCTTTCTCCCAAAAGGGCATACTTTGTTGATGTTCAACCCTTGAGGCATCAAGAGTTGGCTTAGAATGGCCTAGGGAATACTACAATCCTGAACCCTGTAAACTATTGAAGTTTGGCAATGGATTAAAGCCACTGACATCAAAATCTTGCAACACCGTGATATTTGCAAAGACATCGAGGGCACAATGGGAGCATCAATTTCAACTTGAGAAGATAAATCCCAAATTTCAAGGATGCCTTCCAACCACCAAGAATATGTTACTACAAGTGGCCAGCATAAAGCTGTCCATGCCATTGCATGGGATCTAGTTTACTATGATGTACATATCTTTTCATTTATAATAAAGTTATCTCTTCACATATTAAAAAACTCTGGAAACTTGTGGAAACGTGTGTGTTTTTTTGGGGGGGATAGAAAGAACGAGTAATAACTACACACGGAAATTTTTTAATCGCCTCGAAACTTGCTGATTGAGTTCGTTAGCCACAACAAGGCATCATCGCGTAGGCCCTCATTGGCTATGCAAGAAAAAGCATGAATTAGGTGCATCCATAATATGATAGACATGCTCGCCACTTGATATTAAAATAGCTCTAGTGGATTACCTCTCTCTCTCTCTCTCTCTCAAAAGCGCACGTCATTATCATTACACATACCATGCATGCTTTCCACATAAACCCTCCTCCAACGTATACTTTAGGCACATCTCTAAAATTTTTCTCCGAGCAAAACAATTCAACCTAAGTTATTTACTTAAGATTTGCTATATGGTATCCTAGGTTTTCTGCCATGTGGTTTAAAAATAAAACACAAAGCCTGTCCATGAATTCACTTGTCATCCCAAATCAGCAGGCAGTCATGATGGGTCTCGTGCCCTCCATGTGCAACCAGTCTAAGAAGAGTAGGAGCAATCATGATGGGTCTCGTGCCCTCCATGTGTAACCAGTCTAAGAAGAGTAGGAGCTCTTGCCTGCACTGTACTTTGGATTGTATTCAGGTGCTTATACCTTGTTTGACTGAACTGACATATGGATTTGAGCTTACTCAATCATGTAGACAGGCAATCTTACTCCCCTTTTGGCTTGCGCGGGGAATGTAGCTTTAACAAGTGAACTCACAAAAACGAACCTTCAAACAATAACTGTACCATTCTAACCAGCCCCTTCATACCAGCAGCCACTTCATAAAAGACTGACAAGGTCAAAGAGTTTTGACAGTGCCATTGTTCTTCAAAATCATTACCATAGTGAACTCATTCCTCAACATTGAAAGATACATAAACTGCTTCTATGCAGCACTGAATACTTGTACTTGTATTTCAGGGTAATACACAACCCTGCAAACTCGAAGGGTTGACATTGCAAAATAAACAAAGAGGCATAGAAGGTCGATTAGAACAAGCATAGATTGAGTTGCATAACTTGGCCTATCAAAAACACGTTCATCTGGACATAAACACTAGCGGGCAGCTGCATGCCTCTGACGATGCAAGAGATGCTTCATACGAAAGGCAACCATGAACTACAGCATGACAACAGTTTGCTTGTATCAAAAGCACATGTGATAGATATTAAGAAAGGTAATCAGCACAAAGCTTTGCCTTCAGCTTTTACAGGACACTAGGAGGAAAAAACACTCTATATACAAAAATGCTGCACATTGCAAACTCAATTCATCTGTGTCTATTCCACCATTGATAGCTTTCTGGATACAGGGTTTCAATGCTAGTGTTTTCTGGCCCATGCGCATCAGAGTAGGATGCCAAGTTCATGTACTCTCCATGGTGTGATAACACAACCTCCACCTTGGGGTCACTTTCCCAGACAGCTCTGCAGTAAATACAAGTCACATGCCCATGCATCTTGCTCTGGCTCCATCTCTTGAAACAGTCCGCATGGACATTGTTGCCACAAGTCTTGCAAAAAACCACCTGCTCCAAGGGCTTGCTGTCACTGCCAGCCATGGGCTCATAGCAGATGGGGCAGTCACCATCGATCTCTCGCTGCACAGGTTTCAGGGCTAGGGTTTCTGCATTATCTACGGTTGGGGTTTCTCTGGTGATTTGTTTAAAGCGTTTCCGGACTTGGCTAGAAGCGAGTATGGCATCGTTGACAGAGAGGCTCTGCAGGAGGCTATGGAGCTCTGATGGGAGGAGGGCCTTTTGCCAGACGCGGGGGTCATCGCATGGAAGCTTAAGGACCCTAAGCATGACAAAGAGGATGTGTTTACAGGTGTTACCTTTGGCATAGTCAGGGCAGGTACAGGAGGGGACAAGGTCGAGCTTGACGGTGTAGACGTTGCCAGTGGCGCCCAGGACAAAGAACTCGCAGGCAGGAGGGGGCGGAGAAGGAGCCTCTCCACGTCCTGCTGCTGGTGTAGGGAGCTTCTTGTCGATGAGGTAGAGCCTGTGCGTAAAGGCCCTGGATATTCTGTCCCTCACCGCAGAGTTGGGTGTGGGCACGAAACGGGCCAAGCGACATTCTTTCGGAGTGCTTACCTTCTTCTTTCTTCTCTTAGCGGCTGCTTCTCCTTCGTCTTCCGCTTCCAGAGGGCGTTTGGCCTTCGCTCGCCGTCTGCTATTACTGCCGCCTATTCCTTCGGCCTCCGCCGCGCGACGCCTCGCCATGCGCTCTCTCTCTCGACTAACGGTGGGGTATCAAAACGTCTTCTTTTTTTTGGAACATTATATTCCATCTGCTCAACATGCTCCGCCCAAAACGTTTTTTCAAGGGTGTTTTAATTAATTTGGGGATATTCCAACTTTTCAAACCTTCATACATGGCTCCTTCAGAGAGGGGTAGGAGCCTCCACCTGCAGAATGGTCATGTTGGGATGTGCAGAATCTTCCTTCTTTAGAAAAAATTGTGTATGCGCATGTGTTGTTAGCCCACACAAAGGAAATTTGACTCCATCTCCATCGTAATCCATGAGAGCTTCTATGGCTCCTTACGAACATAAGTGTCGTGTATTTCTCTCCCTCTCTTCACTCTCAATTATGGAGTTAAAGGATCCCCCTTTCTCTCATGTTTGCACAGGTTTTAATTTGCCTTTGTGGTGTTTGCATATAGGTCTCTCTCTCTCTCTCTCTCTCTCTCTCTCTCTCTCGTGGTGCTATGAGAGGCGGTCTCGACATGGAGGATTTCAAAGTTGTTCTCTCACTTTATCTCTCACTCAATCAATACAAGGGCAAGAGTGGGTGGAGTAGGAAGAGATGGGATATGTGGAAGCGTCAAGCTCAATAGAGAGGCATGGAGTAGGAGGAGATGTATGGTGACATTGATCAGGAAGATCAGCAATGTTGGGGGTTAGCCGCGGCACAATAGAGATGGACACCTACTAATTAGGATGGATCCGGTGATGATTCTTTTTATCATGATGATGGTGATGTAGTGATAATGCAGTTTTTGCTTTCTCTTGATCATCATGTGGTGATGATGTTGCCCGTGATGATGTTGTTTCTCGTGATATTATTTTTGATGATTCTGTGGTGATCCATGATGATATCCATGATATTTTATGCATGATGGGATCCATGTTGATGGATTTTTCCATGTGATGGAGGGTTTATCCCATTATTTTGTGAGGCATGATGGGGATCATTAATTCTTGATTGGGAAAGCCATCAAAATTTGGAGAGAGGTAACAGTAAGAATCTGACTTGTTTGAGTGAGTCTCATTCATTCACATCCCATTTCACATCACATTACATCTTATCCATTCATTCACATCTATCTGATTCACATGTCATCACATCTCATTTATTCACATCCCAATTCACATCACATTACATCTCATCCATTCATTCACATCTATCTGATTCACATCTATTCATATCAGATCTCATCACATCTATTCACTCAGGGACCCACTTTGTCGGCCCTCGCCCATCGTACACCGGAAGCGCACCATTTTTCAACCATACCGAGACTGGTCAAGACTTTGTCGCGTGAGCCGTTCTTTGAACACTCCCCGCCAACTGATTGCAACTGAACTTCCCTTAGAAAAACATATACAAAATGCTCCCTCCAGCATTCTGGCGTAAGACATTCCTTTAAGAAAACAGGGTTTCTATGCAAGTTTTCAATTTGATTTTCTTTTGAATACAAGGCGTATTTCTTGAATTAATATCCCCAAAACTTCTTGATTGGAATTTTGAATTTCATACCAGAACTTCTCGAATTCTATAACCTTGATCCACAGATCAATTCGAAGGGTCTCAAACTTAGTTTCAGATTTGGCAAGAATTTTGAGTGTATTTTCTAAACTGGTCACACCTTCTTTCCTCGAAACTGATGAAAGAGTTTGGTCTTGGTCATAGTCTGATTCAAGGTTCGAGTCGGATAAGATTTTTTCTGAACTTTCTCGAAAAGGTTTGATAATTCAGTTACTATTTTACTGAATTTCTTTCTTTGAATATTCACTTAACTTATTTCTAAATTAGTTACGAATTCCAATGAGGAATAAATTAATCATTTATCTGAATATTTCGATCTCAATAGATTTCCTGAATTTTCTTTTTACAATCTGTGTGAATATAAAACGATAGAAATTTCTCTCTTAGAGTATTTAATTATTCATTTATCAAATACTCATAGAATTTAAACATAGAATTTAAGAGAATTCTAATTTTGATATAAAAATTCTTTATGCATCTATTTATGCATAAAAATCAACTTCAATGGGAATAACACTTTTATTAAAAAAATCCTTTTATGCATCTATTTATGCATAAAATCAAATTTAATAGGAATAACACTTTTAAAATTAAAAAAAATTCTTTATGCATCTATTTATGCATAAAAAATAACTTTTATAAGAATAACGCTTTTATAATAATAAAAAAATTCCTTTATGCATCTTTCTATGCATAAAAATCAAAATTTAAAAAATTTTCTTTATGCATCTTTCTATGCATAAAAATCAAATTTAATAAGAATAACACTTTTGTAATAAAAAAGTTCCTTATGCATCTTTCTATGCATAAAAATTAAATTTAATAAGAATAATACTTTTATAATTAAAAAAATTCCATTATGCATCTTTCTATGCATAGAAATCAAATTTAATAAGAATAACACTTTTGTAACTAAAAAATTTCCATTATGTATCTTTCTATACATAGAAATCAAATTTAATAAGAATGACACTTTTGTAATTAAAAAAATTCCTTTATGCATCTTTCTATGCATAGAAATCAAATTTAATAAGAATGACACTTTTGTAATTAAAAAAATTCCTTTATGCATCTTTCTATGTATAGAAATCAAATTTAATAAGAATAACACTTTTGTAATAAAAAAATTATGCATAAAAATCAAATTTAATAAGAATAACACTTTTGTAATAAAAAAAAATCCTTTATGCATCTTTCTATGCATAGAAATCAAATTTAATAAGAATAACACTTTTGTAATTAAAAAAAATCTTTATGCATCTTTCTATGCATAGAAATCAATTTTAATAAGAATAACACTTTTGTAATTAAAAAATCCCTTTATTCATCTTTCTATGCATAGAAATCAAATTTGATAAGAATAACACTTTTATAATAATAAAAATTCCATTATGCATCTTTCTATGCATAGAAATCAAATTTAATAAGAATAACACTTTTATAATAAAAAAATTTCATTATGCATCTTTCTATGCATAGAAATCAAATTTAATAAGAATAACACTTTTGTAATAAAAAAATTTCCTTTATGCATCTTTCTATGCATAGAAATCAAATTTAATAAGAATAACACTTTTAATAAAAAAATATTCCTTTATGCATCTTTCTATGCATAGAAATCAAATTTAATAAGAATAACACTTTTGTAATAAAAAAATTCCTTTATGCATCTTTCTATGCATGAAAATAAAATTTAATAAGAATAACACTTTTGTAATAAAAAATTTCCTTTATGCATCTTTCTATGCATAAAAATCAATTTTAATAAGAATAACACTTTTGTGTTAAAAAATTTCCTTTATGCATCTTTCTATGCATAAAAATTAATTTTAATAAGAATAACACTTTTATAATTAAAAAAAATTCTATTATGCATCTTTCTATGCATAGAAATCAAATTTAATAAGAATAACACTTTTATAATAAAAAATTTCTTTATGCATCTTTCTATGCTTAAAAATCAAATTTAATAATTAATATCAGTGATATCCATGCATATTCATAGGTGAATATGTACATGGAGTAATTAGAATATTTCTTTTAGATGTAAAAATAGTGGGAATTACTCTTTTGGAATAACATAAAAATAAACTTTCTTTTTCACAAAATTCTGAAAAATTTTACCATAACCTCCTTTGTATGGCTGACCATTTCTCATTTTTATCTTTCTTTACTTAACTTCCTTAACCGAATTTAGAATTATAGAACTCTAATCTACATAATTTTCTAAATTCAAGAGAGTAAACAATAAGAAGAGTTAAATTAATCTCTTAGTTAATATTTCTAGGATTAAGAAAGGTTGGAATATAAAGAAGAGAAGGGGGTGGCCTTTTCATCAAAGGCATAGCATTTGAGTTTAATTCAATCATTTGTAAAACATAAAAATTAAGAAAACCATAGATTTTTCATTAAAATTTGTAAACAAAGTAAGAAAATTAGCTTACATGGAGCTTGTAAGCTCTACTTTGGCTTGAGGGATTGAGGGTTCTACTATTGTTTGAAGCAATAGTGGCCACCAATTCACTTTGGTGAGGATTAGGCCAAAAACAGTTGAATTATTAAATAATTCAATATAGATAGCTCTCAGGACAAGAGTAGAGTAACAGTGCATAAACACCATTAAGCTTTTACAAAGGGGGAGGCTTCTATTTATAGGAAAAAGTGAGCCTCTAACCAAGCAAACTGATTCTAGAATTTTCCAGATCAGTTTGGTCAAGTTTTGACCATTTTTGGGTCAGTTCAGCTTACTTTTTGGATCTAGTTTTGAAAAAGGAGAGATGAGAATATCTCATTTTGTTGATTAAAAATTGGGGGTAATGATGAGAAAAAAGCACCTACTTCATGAGGGGAGATCCCCACACTGAGGTGTCAAAATTCAGTTTTTTAATTCTTTTCTTTGGTCCTTAGTCCACTCTTCATCTTATGTGAGCATTTACTCATTTTTAGGGAGGCTTTTCTTTTATTCTTCAATTTATCTCCTCCCTACATTTGGATTAATCTTATTGGTCCATAGGAACCTTAATTGAACCATAATCCAAAAATTTCTGAAAATCTGGACCCTTAGGCTAAGGTCCTGTTTACCTATTTTCAATTAATTCCAATTGCACATTGGAAAGTTCTTTTTGAATTTTTGTTTCAGAGGAAACCATTTTAGACACTAGGAGGATTTTTATATCCAAAAATATCTCAATTTTGAATTACCTCTCTCTAGATATTTTCTCTCTCCAGGCCAAAACAGGGTGGGATAAAGATCCCTTATACAGAACTCATCATTAGATAACAATTCATTCAGATCATATCATTCATATCCTTAATACAATAATGGTCCATTAGACCAAAATTTCCATCTAAACATTCCTCCATGGGAATTTCAATTATATAGGTTTTTAATTTGTCATCCCTTAACTTGATCCACTGGGTCAAGTGTTAACAGTAGCAATTTGTCAGCACAATCCACTAATCTCATAGTGATTTGCTGAAGTCATTATCGTCATTCCAGTTACGAACATCATCACAGGGACTCGTCCCATTCATCCTCATTGTGGTTTTGCTCAGCTTATCGCTTTTCAACCAAAATTCAGGAATCATCATTTTTCAATCAGAATCCAAATCAACTCATCATTTCTCAACCAAAATTTTAAAATCATATCAACCACATTCGAATTCATCATCTGGATAGCATTTTTGCTTATGATTTCAAGGTCTTAGATTTACTCATATATACTGCCAATAAAGAGCTGCAGTTATACCCTCAGTATATACGGGTAGTCACGGTCCTTGGAATTTTAAGGTAAATACCATCATGTCTGTCTAGGCCTCAAGCAAGTCAAGGATTCCATACAATTGCGGTACTTCCATTTGAAGACCCAATTACCTATTTATGAATCTTCATTCTGAATATCAATTTGTATGAATTTCATTACACAATTACAACCTTTTACTGCTACTTCATAAATTTTTGACATTTTTGGTTTCTCGGTTGATCCACTTTAGCCAATTCGCTCTGATACCGGCTAAAAGATCCCTGTCCCCTTCGCGCAACGAATCCTGGGGTGCTAGCAGTGAAAGTAGCACTTCTTGCACGGGGCAGGGTCCTTCACTCGGGGCCTCGCTCACGTATATCCGGACAAGAGACTAATCCCTCGGTTCTTCCAAAATCGAACCCGAAAAAACTTCCCTCACTCGGAAAGCACGAGAGATTCCTCCAGGATATTTTTACTCTAACGTAGTCAAGAGCCTTAACTAACTGAACTGATCTGACCGAACCCGTAAGTCCCATAGGTCAGATCAAGGAAAAGACTTGCACTTGGATCATAGAGACCAACTCTTTTTTCAGCATTGAGAGGCACAGCCCCGCTGATTCTTTTCCATAGAACAATTTTTATTCGAGATTTACTTCATCTATCGTACCATAACATAAATAAATAGATCAACTAACCCATGATAGAATTTATCTTAAAGGCTTAGGAAATTAAGCATAGACCCACACTTAAACAAGTGTAAAATATACTATCATGGACAAGTGTCAAAGGCGAGACACACTTGGAACGCAATTAGATTTGCCAAAATACCATTGATATTTTAAAAATACTAATTTCTAGGATTTCTAAAAATAATTTCTAGAATATTTCTAATTTCTCCTGAGAATCCCATCGTTTATGAAATTTCCAATTATGCCTGACAATTCTCAAATCCAATAAAAATTTATAATTTTAATAGATTTCTAGGTAAAAAATAGATTTTTAAAGGAATTTGAATGGTCACAGGAGCTCGAATTGACACACCACATGCCAATCACCAATCCCAGATTTTCTAAAATTTTAAAATAACCTTTGTCTAACTTTCCACTAATTTTCAAGAATTTTTCAAAATTTTTAATTAACCTCGAACGCATTAGAATACGAATGGTCCAAAAATTTCGGAATCTCAATGGTCTTTTTGGAATACGGAAAGCCGACAGTTTCGAAAAAATGAAAAGATTAAAAAAAAATCAAAATATGAAAGGTCAAAAGTTCTCGGAATTCGAAAGGTCAAAAGATCCCCGGAATTCGAAAGGTCAATAGGTTTCCCGAGAGATGGAAAGCCAAAGGGCTCCAAGAAAAAAAATTTAAAGAAAAAAATTTCAGATAAGAAAAAAAAATCAAATCTCTTTTTCTCTTTTTTTCAAGCTTTTTTTTGAAAAGTTTTTAATTAAAAAAAATCTTTTTTTTAATATTTTAAAGCTTTGTTAAGCTTATAAATTCATTTTTAGGGAGGAGGGGCTTTTTTCTGCTCGGCGGCTTGCAGCGCAACCCCCCCTCCCCCACGTTGCGATTAATGAGAGAGAGGAGGAGAGCTCCTCTCTCCTCTCCCCCCCCCTTCTTCTCCATTCCTTCGTTCTCTCTCTCTTCACCCCCTCCTTCTCTTTTAACAGAGAGGAGGTTGATTAAAATTTTAATTAAACCTCCTTAATCATAATTATAACTTAATTATGATTAATGTTTAATCAAACTGTGCCTTTTAAGAGGCGTTCGCACACGGGGGAGAGAGAAATAGAAAGAAATTTCAGATTTTGAGGGAGGAAAAGAATTTTACGTGCACGAGAGAGAACCCAATGCATCCTCCAATGCTCATCACAAGCCTAATGTGGGTTAGGCTCCGAGTATATGCACATATAATGTACACATAACAATCATAGTCATGATGATCATTGTTTTGATGATGATATCTTTTGTGATGCTATGTTTGAGTTAGAGTATTATGATGCTCTAGATGATATTCTAGTGGAAGAGCATACTCTTGCTCTAGTACTTATGGTGGATCATGGTGATTCCATGGTGTTTTCTTTGGTGAATGATCTAACCATCCATGCTTTCTTAATGCAATCGTTGAGATCCTATTTGGCATGGTTTTATGGTGATGATTTTTCACCATGTGCTTCATCGACATATTTTCTTGATGGTGTGCCATTTTTGGTACATGTTCCTGATGCTAGAGGATCTACATCGACATATCTTTTTGGTGATAGACTATTTTCAACCTATGATGCAGATGTTGGTGCTTCATGCAAATTCTTATGTGGTAGTTTGACATGGATTACTCCATGTGTTTGGGGTGGAGATTTGATCATTGATGCATGGTTCCATATATTCATATTGTATAATATAGCATGGCATCATTTGTACATATTATGTGCACAACCTTGGCATGACACTATGACGTTTGTGGGTTCGTCTTTGGACCCACCAAGGGTGCCAGGTGTTAGCTACTAATTTAGCCACATATTAGACACCCATGTGAACGCACTCTTAGGACCTTAGGCATCTAATAATACTTTTGAAGGGTAGAAACCTTACCCCTTCATGTCCTAATTTCACACCTGTACATCCATGAAGCAACCGCTTTCAACTACCTCCTTTATCTTGTATTTGATACACATCAATCTATTGGATGAATAAAGAAATCTTGAGCAAGCTTTAATGGCCATCTAAATCTCTGTTCTTGTTCTGTGTTTGCAATCTTTACTCTATTTTTGTTGTTTTGTTGAAGGCTTTTTGCCTCCAATAAGTGAGAGTTTTCTTCTTCCTAGATCCCCATCTAAGTCAGCACAAGTCACTTACACATTCGCACACATCCAGGATCCTAACGACTTGATGATTACAAGGTACTGTAGTGGAAACATGGCTGGATAACAACCAATGGTTGTATGGAGTAGGTGGTGTTCCCATAGTTTCGACAGCCACTTGATAGGTTGGTACCTCTAGTCAACACTTAGCAAGCCTGATGGTTCTAGTTCAAGATCCTATTATCCTTATCGAAGGAATGACTGATAAAGAGGTAGAGGTGGCATCACTGCGCACCTAACCAAGGCCACAATAGAGACTAGCAAGCCACATAAAGAGACATCCTTAAGCAAAGACCACACAGAAGGAATCCCAGCTAATTTTTTATGCACAACAACGAGAAAAAATGTCTCAGCAAGCTCTCTGAAGAGGTAAGAAAGTTCCATAAGCAGCTAGAAAAGACAAAAGAGTTTTGGGAAATGAAGAAATAAGACTCTCAAGTGGTCTATAACTTTCCATATTCTTAAGCCTTTTATCATTGCTAATGTCATGTGGTCTACAACTTTCCAATATTTAAGCACATAGAATATTAATGTGAGCAATGAAGGATAGTGCCTTACCTTTCTATCTTTACTATTAATGTGAGCAATGGAGGATAGTGCCTAACCCTGCTATCTTTTCTATTGTCAGGTTCCTAACTTGTAGTGTTTCTCACCAACCAACCTAAAGAAGCCTATTAGGTATTGTGCCTACCAAACCTCAACTTTAACCTCAACACCAACACAAATCTCATAGGTGTATTAAAGGGTCAGATATTTATCAACATATTACCTCATAATTTTCAAGGGCATGTTTGATACAAACTTCTTAAGCCTATACTACCTCTTTGAATAGGTGAAAAGAAACATTTAGAAGAAAAATAATGTCTATAAAGGTCTTTGACAAGACCACAAAAGTGACACCCATCTCATTTTGAATACTCAAGAAGTGTGTCTCTTTTTAGTGGTAGTAGGCAAAGGGCAAGCCTAATGGACCACCTTAGGCCTTGTCCAAGCTTTCCTACACTAGTTATACTTTCCAATGCAATAACTAGCACAACAACAAGTAGGCCCTAAACTATGGTCAATGCCAAATGTAGCCTAGAGAGGATCGTAAGAGTCCCAAAAGTACTATAATCAACCACTTTGCTGATTAGAGTGATGCACCACTTTCTAATACTCAAGAAGTGTGTCTCTTTTTAGTGGTAATAGCCAAAGGGCAAGCCTAATGGACCACCAAAGGGCAAGCCTAATGGACCACCTTAGGCCTTGTCCAAGCTTTCCTACATTAGTTATACTTTCTAATGCAATAACTAGCATAACAACAAGTAGGCCCTAAACTATGATCAGTGCAAATGTAGCCTAGAGAGGATAGTAAGAGTCCCAAAAGTAGCTCCATGCATCATTCTAATATAAAAAGTGGTTGATTGAGGATGAGCATGAATGTGTGGAGGCTGCAAAGATGCAAAATGACCCGTCATTACATAGGTATCACTTAATAAAATATGACATCTCTATGTAAATAATGCATGGCCAAAAAGGGAGAGACATTAACATGCTAGCAAAATGGCAACCACTACAGTGCGGTTACCACTATATTAAGGCCCTCACAAAGTGGAAAAATGTCTTGCTAATAGGATGCTTATAAAGTCATCACCAATCACCAAACCCAACTCCCTTAACACTCTTTTATAATGGTCGTAGAATTGAGAACATGTATAAAGACTATCGCATGAGGGCTACAATTCGCGCCACTCCAGACCTTACAAAGCTTGAACTTATGCACAAAATGGGTTTATCTAGATTACAACCTTGATGCTATCATAGAGGATGCAAGGAGAAGGGAAACTTCTCACATTATGTACCAAGTCTATCTATGATGTTAAAAGGCCCTTAAGGGTAAGAACAAGCAAGAGCTTCTACTTCAAACGAAGCAAAGGCCTTATAAGAACAGAGCCACCACTCATAAGGCAAAGCAGTGGTCAACAAAAGGAGCAAAAGCCTTATAAGAACAAAGCTACTATTCACACAAAGGCAAAGCAGAGGTAATCAACAAAAATATGAGGGAGTTTATATAGGTAATGGAATGCCATGTCTTTTATTGAGTTTATGTGCTTTTGCTACTCTTGCTATCAAAATGAAGCCCCTAACTATGCATCAATCCACAAAATTTAATAATACTTTAATCTCCTCCCTAAAGGTAAGGATAATGGACCGCCTTGTTAACCATATGCCAAGGAATATACGAAGGTATACTTTTCTTTGACATCCAATCTCTTCACAATGGCCTAACATTGTGTACTTTTACCGTTAGAAAATTGGACCACTCTCTAAACATCGCAATTCCTCACCCCTCTAAACATCTCAAAAGCCTCAAATTTGAATATTCCCCCTTGTTCATTTCACCTTCTCAATGGATAATATTGAAGCCTCCACTTCCATGAACCACACTCTAGCTTCCCCCAAAAGCAAGACTTCATCCTGGACACACATGGCCTATGTTACAATTCTTATGATTGGCAAGGCTAGTGTGGTGGGTTCCTAAGCCCCTACGTGCCAACTCTTGCATGCCCAAGAACAACACCCATGTATGTATCCCAAAGAGACCCATGAAGGTGATTCAACCACAAATAAGGAAGAAGTCAAAGCTAAAGTCTAGAAGCAAATGATCACGCCACTTGAAGGTGATGGGTAGCTAACACCTTTCTCTTGGGTCAAGGCTAACATGAAGAAAACATCTCACTCTAGATATCCAAGTATACTAAAAGATCTCTTCCATAAAGATATCCAAAGGGAAAGAAGAAATAAACCCATGAGTGATAGTAGCAATGGAAATGGGTGTGGCAAAATAGGGATATCAAGCAAGTTCCTTTGCCAAGAAAGGCCAACCAAATAGGACCACACAAGTTTGGCAAACCAAAGTCTAAACAAGCTACAAGAACATGTCAACTCCTAATATATGAAGTCAAAATAACCTTACTGATAATCTTTAGAAATAACTCTCCAAGAATGGCATCCCAAGTAGAGACAATATAACCCTAATAATTTCATCCAAGTAGAGACAAGGTAATCCTAAGGATGGCATCCAAGGTAACCCTAAGAACCTTCTTCCGCCATTAGAGAACCACAAGAACCCACTTGGGGCACTAGATAAGGTTAAGAAAAATATTAATATTCCTTCCACTACTAAAATGGAAGTACATATTAGCATAGAGGTATGCTTTGTGCCCTCAACCTCGTAGTTGCAACAACAAGTAGACACACAAGAACCTTCAATACAAAGAGGTGAAGAACTTTAAGAATTTTCTTTGCTAAAGGGCATAATGATTACATCACCCATAATCTTGGTAATAGATGTATTGTACATGGAGGAATTATTTCAACCATCTCTTCATTCATTCAATAAACAATGACAAGGGCTTGCACCTCTACTACATCATAGAACATGTATCATAGATGGCAACCAAAAAAACCTATGTCTGAAAAAGGGAAGAAGCCATAAGAACCTACCACCCATAAGGAGATTAAAAACAACACACTTAGTCACCAGAACCTTGGTTAAAAATGTAAGACATAAGAACCTCCCACCATAACATCTATCTTCATGCTTTTTGAGGCTTTTCTTATCTCTCATCTCTTGGCAAAGATACCTTTCTTCCTAGATAGTTTCATCCCAAATCTACTTTCTCTATAAAAATCATAGGAAGTTCAATGGGTGATATTTCTTGTACTCTTTTGCTCGCATCTTTTTTTAATCAACATCTTGTATGGAAAGTGCTTTTAATTGATTTTCACATTGGCCTTTGTATATGTTTTTAATTTTAACCTTTAAAAAAATCCCGTGCTATGATCTCAAGTAACTTTTACATGATCCCTCCATAAATAGTATGCAGGCTTGACTTTAACTTACAATCTCATTTTCTCCAAAAGGATATCCAAAAGGTACAAATTTTAAAACAAGTATCGACCTACTAATTAATATTTCAATTTTATATTTTGATTGATATATGCAACATAACAATTGGTATGCCTGTTTTCCATTTAATTGGTGTGCCTTTAGCAGCTTTCCAACCTACAAACCTAACTAGTACTATCATACCCATTTCTTTGTGTACCATTTAAATTGCCATGTATGTGCCCATCAAAAACATGTACATACGTACCATGTATGTACCAACAATCAGAACATGTATATATGTAACATAGAAGGGAAAGGGTTAAAAAACGACTAATGAAGGACAAAGCTAGTTAACTGAATCAACCCTTAGAAACCAATACAATCGAATCTAACTAAAGATACTCTAATACCAAGTTTTCCATTGTCTACCTCTAGGAACACCATCTAAGGTAGGAAATGAGGGAACAAACATGTACTACAACAATCAATAGTGTAAAAGAAGTATAAGGATCTCTTATTGTAATGATATTGCATCTTTGTTCCTTAAGAATTTTCTTTATTGACTTCATTTTCACCATTTCTCACTCTCAACTATTATAACTTCTCTTACTAACCTTAGAGAACTTGCGCAATTGATTTGCTACAATAACTATAATTCTATAATACTCATCACCTCAACAAGATGGAAAGTAAAGAGGCACAAAGGCAAAATTAAATTAAAAAAATGGAAAACAAAAAATGATAAAGAAACAGAAGATGAAAAATCATCTCCTAGGAAAGAGTATTAGGGTCCACAAATTATTTTTTACTTTGAAACACCTATTCATAATATATAAATTTGTAAGTAATTGATTTCTAGACCTCCAATTTCCCCTTGTCACACTAACATCTTCCCTTCACCACTAACATCACCATATTGTCTCTTTCAAATGTCTCTTTTGGAGGGACGATGGCCCAATTGAGCCACTCCTTTCATTGTTTTGGGTTTCATAAGTCTATTGCAACTACTTCACCTGCTAATGGATCACACTATCCACCACACTATCTACCAATTGTAAAGTAGTGATCAATAATAAGAGAGCAGATACCAATTGCAAAGTAGGGATCAAGAATAAGAAAGGGGATATGTTAACCACATTAGTTAAAATTATATTTTTAATGTGCATTATACTCCAAGAGCTTATTTTGTACCCATACAATGCTCTTCAAGATTGTATATCTTTGGGATGCTGAGGAGCATGGAAATATTGAAAGGTAGTAAATATCATGTAATGTACATAGCCTAAAAATAGCAATAGTTTCATGATGAGCCACTTCATCCCAATGTAATCTATGAGGCCATGTATATAAGATAATTTTAAATAATGTGAATGCATTTCATGGAATTGTGTAAATACACATAATTCCATGGACGTAATCACCTTATTCTCATGAGCTCTTGTATTCATGCCTTCATTATTTCTTCTTATATAATGCATGTAGGAATTGGCTTGTCTCTTAAGAGAGTGTTATGTGCTTGTCCTTTCCCATCTTCTTTATTTCTTCTTATATAATGCATGTAGGAATTGGCTTGTCTCTTAAGAGAGTGTTATGTCTTCTTTTTCACCTTCTCTATTTTTCTAAGTTAAGAGAGACAAGAAAGATACTAAGAACAGAAGAGTAATCCCTTTCTCTACTCCTACTGTGCATAAGGTCTACTAGATTCAATCCTTGGTGGAGTGACGATATCACTGGTGTAATTGAGACACTATCTTTCCACCACAAAGAGGTTGCATCAAGCATCTAACTGGTAGATCCCTTGGCAACCCTTGCATGTCTTCTCTTCTCCTCATTGTTGAAAGCTTAATAGAGATAATGGAAATGAATAGATACCCACATAATACTTCCCAAAGAAAACAAAATAGATAAGGTTTTAAACACCAGGCACATGGAGTCCTCCTTTCTATGGACACCCCAAGTTCCAAGTGTAAATATTTCATTCAAAGCTGTATGTGAAAACTAGGGCTTCTATATATGTGTGTGTGAAAACTAGGGTTTCTAAATATTTATTCTATAAATATTTCATCTTTGATTTAGAATGGACAAGATTGGAGAATCAATTTCAATATGGTAACATGAATTGAGACACTCCAAAAAGATAAAGAACATAAAGGTGCCTAAAATATGAATGAAGAAATTGTACCTTTGAAATCTAACGAAGTAATAGCATTCAAAAATCATTTTGCTGAAACTTTTTGTGCTAAATTTGGATTTTAAAAAAGGTTTCGATTAACATTGATACTAATCAATGTTATGTTATCTTCTAAATAAAAAATAAACCTATCAAGAAAATAAAAAGGTTTTGGTTGATTTCTAATAAAAAGTCCTCGATTAATTCTAATCAATGTTATGTCATCAGCTAAATAAGAAAATAAACCTAATTTACATGAATAATAGTTTTTAGGAAAATTTTATAGAGTGAGAGCATGATAACAAGTAACTAATCATACAACCATCATCATGGTTCCGTTTACTAATAGAGCTATGTTTTATCAAAAGAATCTCTTTGAGCTCAGATAAGATAATCCAAAAGTTTAAATGATATTAAAAAAAATGACTTGACAAATGGAGGATGAAAAAAGCCTTTCAACTCACACTCACCAATGAATCAAAAAATCTAAAACTTAGCCAAAGGAATTACAAATAGTCCTTTAATAAAGAACAAAGAAATCCCTTTCTTAAATACTCACTCCATCTATTTAAAGAACTCTTACAACAAACTATGTTGTAAAACATATTCTAGTCCTTACAAATAAAACAATTGATAAAAAAACTTGTAGTGCGACTTAACATTTTAACAAAGAAGAAGACTCAACAAGATAGAAAGATGAAGAATAATTTAGGTTTACTCTTGTAAACCAAGATCACAACTAATGGCAAATGCTTCCCACTCATGTGCTCTAATGAGGGAGCTTTAATGACTATCTAGAAAAATAATGAGGGAGCTTTTAAACCATGTTTTAATGCAAACAAGCTCACCCTTAAGCCTTCATTTCACCTTGACATTGATTGATGAGGTAATATGTGTTAATATTTCGTTATCAAAACAGCATATGCTTGCATTTTATGTAGCCTATGGCAAGAGACAAGAACTTTGGATCCATGTACGGTCAAAATTTTGACTTATAATAGGATATTTCAATTATCCTTCAATGTGAGATGTGTAACTTAGTGCATGGGCTATGCATATTGAAGGATATTTAAATTATCAACGAACGCATAGATATGCATAGTCTTTGCGACAATGCCTTCAATTTAAGATGTGCTCACCTGACACCCATTTATCTTCGTTCTCCTGAAGAGAGGGTCATCGCCCAATGCTTGAAAAAAACCTGAGTTTAGTGTGATATCACCTTCAAAATTTAAAAAAATACCTGCAAATTTATAGCTTGAAGGTGCCAATACTTGCAAACTTTAAGGAAATATAGTACAAATACCTTCAAAAATAACCAAAAAAAAAACTCTTCATTGATAATTTATTAATTTTATATATGAAGGTTTTCCTATTTTTGAGAAAATAATGGTCATCACCTATTCAGAAAAGGACCGTTGACTGAAGTATCTATACCTAATGGGTGTCACCTTTTTTGGCTTCTTCTTCTATAACTATTCCATTCCGGCATGCCACCAGTTGTTGTTCATAGAGCTGCCTCTGCTTCTCCTCTGTCTCTAGGCTTGTGTGTGTGAGAGAGAGAGTTGGAGAGAGAAAGAGAATGTGTGTGTATTTTTCAAGTGCAAGTAATGTTTACAAGCTCTACTTTCTTTGGCCATTCCTCGATCATCACCCTTTCCTTTCACCCGCTCTCTTTTCCATACTTTCTCTCTCTGATCTCTCTATCTATTGGGGTTTTACTTCCAAGGTTACGAGCATCGTTTCTCAATTCTACAACTATGGATGCACCTAGTTTTTATCTTGACACCATGAGACCACATGAACAGGACAAAACAAGACATGAGAAACCTATTAAAGGCACCAATCCCAAGAAGCCAAGGCATTGCGATCCTACTGTGCCGCTTCTTTATGATGTGCTCCATTAGGATTTTCAGGGTGCAAAGGGGGAGAAGCCCAAACCCACACTAAAGTGCACTATTTGCAAAGAATGTAATTCTTCCCAAAGTAAACAAGTTCTCCGAACAGGCTATGACTCTCTTCTTTCCGAGCCGAGTTGCAAGATTATATGTAAAAGGTGTCTACTATGCAACCCGAGGTTTTAATGTAGTGGGGTGCTCAAGTAGCCTGATTTCAAGGATTAGTTATTTCAAAAGTGTCCTTTGTTTTATGGTCAGCAAATGGTCCATGTGCTACCATGGACCCCTACTACTGACCATGAGGCACTTGTGCGGCATTGTTGTTTGGTTTGGGTGAAAGTTGTTGACTTCCCTCTCATTTTCTATGATGCTCTTTTGTACCTAGCATAAAGTCTTGGCATAATTATCTGCACGTAATAAATTTTGAGAACACAAATAAACTAACCCATGAATCGATTAGTATCGAAGTAGATGATGCGCTTATGGGAGAAAAATATTTTGAGCTTAAATGGGGCGCATTTGCAGGAGCTTGTTTTCACTGTCACAAATTTGGACACTTTACAGATGATTGTTGTACCCTCAAATTACACCCACCTATTGATTCCTTATCACATTGGCAACTTTGGTCAATGATAATGTCCCTTCATCTAAGATAGATCAAATAGGACCAATGATGGTATATAGACTAGAGGAAAAGGGGTTGTGCATATGAAAGACCATAGGGCCATGGCTAAGTTTCTCTGTAGGTATGGCTATGGTGGGTGAAAGGCTAAGGCAGCCATGATGTAGAGAGAGAGAGAGAGAGAGAGAGAGAGAGAGAGAGAGAGAGAGAACATAATTGCACGACTCAAATCATTTGCTTCATTGATTGATATTGAAATGAAGTACAATGAATTTGCATATATAGTTTCAGTATACCAAACCCTTTAACCCTTATTAAATGTGAGCTTATCCACCTATAAGAGGTAGTTCACACACGAATACTCTAAAGCACACTTAAATCCATTAAAGGGGTTGTTCACACATATACATGCTCCAATATATCCCAACAACCCCCCCCTTCGGAGTGAAGGTGGTGAGACCCGAAAGTAAAAAAAGTTGCTACCACCTACCACATCCACCCTACCTCATCATCTGTACCTCCCGTGCCATGGTAGTCAAGGTGAGAACAAGGTAGCAAGGTTAGCAGTTAGTCACCCCCCTCGCTCCCAACTAGGATAGAGAAAAAAACAAGCCTTTTATAAGTGAAGGAAAATAACATAGATACAATCAGATTTTAGAGAGACTACCTAGGGCAGAAGAACCTTATTTGACTCAATACACATAAAAACATAAAGACATATTTCTTCTTTGGAGGTTTAAAAAACTTTCGTAATTGGTATGTCAGTAAAGATACCTTTTTCGGTGGCGGTGCCAAGCAATGGATGCTTGGCTCATCATTTTAGGCCCAAAGGCCATAATAGAGTTACCTGGAAGTCTCTCAATGTGATGTAAAAGGCTTCAATTAGTCAATTTCGATCAAAGCCCCAAATGTTATGAATGTTGGAACATTCAATCAGCCAATTTCGGGCAAAAAAAAATTTAAATCCCCAAATTCTCATATTTGTAAGGCCTTCAATTATAGGGTTTAATGGTGAATTTTTTCTTTTTGCAACACCGCCTAGATGACTCTTGATATTCATAGGGCTTAGTAGGAGCTTCTGTCTCACGTTTCCAACATTGTAGATATGGATGACGTGGTTGATTTGAAGTCTATGTTTTCAACTACTGGAACTGAATAGGGCAATAAAGGTGCCTAGAAAATGGAAGACTCCAAGATAGGATGGATTGACTATGGAGTTCTTTTTGTAATTTTTGCCTATGCTTGAAGAGTCACTTTTGCTTAGACTCAATGAGGCTTGGAATTTGTGTGTCATGCCCTCTGCTTGGCAGGAGGGACTGATAAGATTGGTGCCAAAAAAAGGATTTGTGTCAAAGACTTTCTGATTTTGGTGCCCTATTTCCTTGATGCTAGAGATTTATGAATTACATTAGCTTCATCTTCGTGATGGTGGTCAGCATTTGGTTGCTAACGCTTATGCTGATGAGTCTTTCTTCCTTCCTCAGAATATGCAATCATATCTAGAATGTCTCATGAATGCCTTGCACATGTTTGGAATGGTAGCTAGTCTTTTACCAATTTTTAAAAATCAAAACTATTGCCCCTTAGTGAAGGTCACGTCATTCTAATGCCAAGGCAAATCATATTGCCTACACAACATGTCAGACATTTGGGATATCATGTGGGATGGAATCTTTCACTTCATGATGCTACAGATTGGTTGCTGCAAAGACTTATTGATTAAATGAGAATATTGGGAGCTGTCTACAATCGATTTTGATGGCTTACGTTCAATTTTTTCTCCCTCTCCTGGCATGGTCTAAAAACCAACCTTGTTTCATGAAAAAAAGAATTAAGATCTTTTAGCAAAATTCTCGTTATAGGAAGGCCTTGTGTCTTCTTAAGTCTGAGTTCATATGCTCACTGAAAATGCATGGAGTATTAAGATATCAAGCTCAACATGAGCTGACACTCACGACATCACTGGCGGGTTTGGTAGCTAGCACCAATATATCTTTGCCACCAGAGATCCTACAGCTGGACTACACCGACTAGTCCACACCTACCCACTCCACTTAGCGTGTTTACATTATGCACCAGTTGTATATACTCTATTATGTGTGTTAGTCACTTTATCTTCTTTTTAGACCCCTTTTTTTGTTGTAAGAAGAAGAAGAGTTTTCAGCCTCTCACCTTGTGTGTTCTCTTCTAGGGTTTGTGTGAGTGTGTGTGTGCTTACAAGACCTCAAGCTCTCTTCTCCCCTGCATCTTTTCATGGTATGAGAGCCTGGTTCATGTTAAGGGCTGAGTGGTAAGTAGTAAGAGAAGCACAGGAAGCGGTACAAGGGTAAGAGCTTCATCTACTACACCCTTGTATCGGGGGAGCTCTTCGGGAGGCTCCAGAAAACGAACTCTGATTGAGGAGCTTTCTTCGTAGGAGCAGAGCTACAGGGCATCTATATTATTTGCTGGACTTCAATTTTTGGGCCGAAATCATGTTTCGGGCACGTCTAGACCTCCTTTTTTCAGTTCGCATGCGTACGGGCACATACGTACGGGCACTGTGGGTAAGTTTCGATTCTCTACAGAACTCTGTTTTTGAAACTACAGGAAGGGTGATTGTTTATGTAGACACTGTGTATACTCCAAAGAGGTCTTAAAGTTTCCATTAGGTATATGTATACAAATTGAGGTCACTGGTTGTGACAATTTGTGTGCAAAGAATACAATAGTTTGTGCAAATCAAACAAGAGGACTATTTTTGGTAAATTTGTGTTGCAAAAAAGATGTCGAATGATGGAATAAACCAGATTGTTGCAGAGAATCTTGACAAGAACAACTTCCATGCATGGAGATTTAGATTGACAAATTTCCTCATGGGAAAAGGTTACTGGGACTATATTGAAGGTGAACATGAGGAGGCACCAGAGGTACTAGAGATTAATCCAACTACTCTGCAGATGTAAAAGAATTCAAGGATTTGAATCAAGGAGCAAGGAAAGTCATGTATTGTCTTTCTATTAGCATATAGGACACTATGATTGGGCATATACAAGATGCCAAGTCACCTAAGGAGGCATGGGACACCTTGGTGAAGCTATATGAAACTAACACTAAGGCACGAAAGATTCAGTTGAAGAATTAGCTTCATACTGTGGAGAAGAAAAATATATATGTAAATGATTATGCCTTGAAGATCAAGGGCATTGTGGAATCCCTTGCATCAATTTGTGTTTCTGTTAATGATGATGATAAGGTGGAAGTGTGTCTACGTGGTCTTGGGCCATAATACAAGCCGTTCAAGACATCTATTCAGACTCGAGAGAACATTCTCAACTTCACAAATTTGGTGTCAATGTTAATCATTAAAGAGAAGAATTTGGGTGAAGATCAACAGTCTTCACAAAAAACAAAAACAGTTCAGAGCAATGGGCCTTCTACACAAGTGCAGGTAGAGGACAAGGTAGAGGTCGTGGATGTGGCTAAGGTGGTGGCCTAACAGGTAATTAGAATGATGGTCAACTGTAGCAATAGTCCCAGGATTCGCAACAAAAACAGTTCAGAGCAATGGGCCTTCTACACAAGTGCAGGTAGAGGACAAGGTAGAGGTCGTGGATGTGGCTAAGGTGGTGGCCTAACAGGTAATTAGAATGATGGTCAACTGTAGCAATAGTCCCAGGATTCACAACAACAACACACAGATGGAAGAGGCCAGTTTAGAGGAAGGGGAAGTCAACGAGGTCGTGGTAATACAGCACAATGATACACAAGGCTGTTTTTACTATGGTAAGCCTAGACATGTGTAGACAGATTGCTATAAAGTGACATACGAAATGGAAAAGTACAACAAAACAACTATGCGTCCTCTAGCAGAAATAATGAGAATAATGAGAGGTTGTTTGTTATGCAACATGTAGTTAATGTTGTGTCTGGAAATGATGTAGCAGTATGTAAGGATGATGTATGGTATGTTGATTCAGGTGTTTCGAACCACATGACAAGTCATGGTGAGTGGTTCAAGGAAATGAAGAGTATTGAAAGACCAAGTTTTATTGAAACATGGGATAACACTGCTCATCCAATTGCCCATGTTGGAGATGTGCCATTATCTATGAATGCAGGATAGTAAGGTGAAGTACCTTGTAGATGTACTTCATGTTTCGAACATTACAAAGAATATGGTTTCAATTGGCCAAATAATTAAGTAGGGTTTGTAGGTCCGGTTTAACCCTAATGGCTGTTATGTAGAGGACTTTAAAGATAAGTGCAAGTTGGTTGCAAAAGGCAATAGAGTGGACAAAATGTTTACATTGAATGTAAATATGCCTAAAGTTATTGTTGCAATGTTTGCAAATGATTTAGGAGTTGTTGCAGATACAGACATTTGGCATAAGAGAATTGGGCATGTAAATGTGCAAAGAATGAAGTCTATGCATACTAAAGAAATTGTGACAGGGCTGCCTAAGTTTAAGGTTGCAGGTATGCAGAAAGTATGTGAAGCATGTTAATTCAAAAGTAAACAAAGCATATATTTCCACATGACAGAAATGTGAGCAGGAATGTACTAGATCTTGTGCAATTGATGTATGGAGTCTTGCGAGAAATACTATGTCTATGGGTGGTTACAAGTACTACGTAACATTTATTGATGAGTGACCACACGAGGAAAGTGCGGGTGTATTTCATGAAGGAGAAGAGTGAAGTGTTCTCTTCTCCTTCATGAAATACTATGTCTATGGGTGGTTGCAAGTACTACGTAACATTTATTGATGACCACATGAGGAAAGTGCGGGTGTATTTCATGGAGAAGAGTGAAGTGTTCACTTATTTTCAAAATTTTAAAGTGAGGCTGAAAAACAAACAAGAAAGCATGTGAAGTGCCTAAGGTAAGATGAAGGAGGAGAATACTTCTTCAATGAGTTCTCTGAATTCTCGTAAAAGAATGGCATTCAAAGACAATTTACATGCAGATACACTCTGCAGCAACAAAATGAAGTTATTGAGCAAAAAACAGGCACATTGTAGAGATAGCACGAGCATTGATGGTGGCAGAGAAGAATATGCCGCATAGCTATTGGGCTGAGGCTGTGTCTATAGCAGTTTATATCATGAACAACACTCCTACTCTATAGCCATGCATGATGTAACGCAGAGGAGAAGTTTACTGGTAAGAAACTTGATTTGTCTCACTTAAAAGTTTTTGGATTTATTGCATATGTGCATGTGCCAGATGAGTTGTGTACTAAGCTGGATCCAAAGACATAAAAATGTGTGTTTATTGGGTATTCCCTTGAGCAAAAGGGATATAGATGCCATAATCCTACTACACGTGAATTGAGGGGGTAAGCAGCGATGTTGTATTTGATGAGATGAGTAGCTGGTATGCTGCTGAAAAAGATGCTATTGGGGCTGATATAAATAAAAATGTGGTTGCACAGAATGCAAGTCAACAATCACAGTCATTCAGCGGACCAGGAGAGTCCTCATCCAGCGGTTCTATTAATAGACCATGGAGTGGCAGGCTGTGTGTCATAATACCAGTCCTGGAAATGTAGTTGGTACATCACATAAAGGTAAAGAGAAAGTGGTTGTACCCCTTGGTATGCATGATATTTATGTAGGGCATTCTCTTTTTGGTGAAGAGTCTAGTGGCTCGGAGATGAGCCTTGATTGTGAGGAGCTTGGGATTCCAGCAATGAGGATACTTGGTGTGAAGAAGGCTATGGAAGCCATGAATGCAAAGTTACAAAGATCTGGAAGAGTCAAAAACCCTGTGTGCAGAGGTTGACCTATGATGGTTATGTGGCACATCACTATGCTTATATGGCAAAAGTTGTGCAGGTTGTAGAACCAACATGTTTTATGAGGCTATTGGAAATGTGTGTTGGGAGAAAGCTATGGATGAGGATATGGATGCATTGTATAAAAATGAGACTTGGGATTTGGTGCCATTGCCTAAAGGCAAGACAGCTATTGGTTGTAATAAGTGAGCGTATAAGGTGAAACATAACAGTGATGGTAGCATAAGTAGGTACACGACTAGATTGGTAGTCAAAGGATATGTACAGACACATGGGATTGATTATGAGGAGACATTTACCCTGGTTGCAAAGATGGCAACTGTGAGAGTTGTGATTGGGGTGGCTACAGCTAAAGGCTGGTTTTTATATCAGATGGATGTAAAAAATGGGTTCTTGCATGGTGACTTGCAAGAAGAAGTGTATATGGATTAACCACTTGGTTTTGAGGATACAAGTCACCCAGAGTATGTATGTAAACTTCGTAAGGCTTTGTATGGGCTGAAGAAGCAAGCTCCACGAGCATGGCATGTGACAAGATTGTTGAGTATCTTCTCACTATTGGTTTTCATATGACAGATACAGATCACTCTTTGTATGTGCGCAAGAGTGATAAGGGTATTGTGGTCATCACCATCTATGTAGATGATCTTATTGTTGGGAGGAGTGACAACTTAGATGAGATTGAGCATGTGAAAAGTCTACTCAAAAGGAAGTTTGAGATGAAGGATTTGGGAGATCTGCATTACTTTTTGGGAATTGAGGTCATTCGCACACCTGATGGTATTTGGCTGTCTCACAGAGACAGTATGTATTGGACATGTTGTCCAAGTATGGGATGGTTGATTGTAAGTCAATCTTAGTGCTATTAGATCAAAATGGCAAGCTTAGTGCGGATGCAGGCTCTGTGTTGGAGAATCCCACTAAGATTGTGGGAATTTGATCTATGTCATGATCAGTAGGCCAAATTTGAGTTACAGTGTTGACTTAGAGACCCAGTTTATGTAGGTTCCGCTCAAACCACATCTTGACAGTGTGCGATGTACACTTCGGTATTTGAGGACCACTGTTGACTATGCATTTTTTTATGCAGCAGGTGTACCATTGGAGCTATATGGGTACACAAATGCAGATTGGGCAGGTAGAATCTCCGACAGGAGATCTACCAGTGGATTTATGTTTTCATTGGGGAGTGTTGCTATGACATGGAGCAGCAAGAAGCAACCCACAGTTGCCTTGTCAAGAACAGAGGTGGAGTACAAAGGAGCTGCGATAGCAGCATGTGAGGTAGCTTGGTTACGCAAGCTGCTTGTTGATCTGGGGTTGCACGTGGAGAGAAAGGTTGTTATATATTGTGACAATCTTGGCAGTATACAGTTGGCCAAGAACCCAGTTTTCCATGCGCGGACGAAACACATTGAGGTACATTACCACTTTATCAGGGAGAGAGTCTTGGCAAGCCACATCGACTTGGCCTACATCAGCACACAGGATCAGGTCGCTGACATCTTCACACGAAGGCCTTGGGAGTTGAGAAGCTCCACAGATTTCAAGATATGCTTGGAGTTCATGAGCTTGAGTTGAGCTTGAGGAGGAGTGTTGAGATGTCAAGCTCAACATGAGTTGACACTCATCACACGAGGTGCTTGTATGACCATTCGAAATTCACATCACTGGCGGGTTTGGTAGCTAGCACCAATATATCTTCGCCTACAGCTCGACTACACCGACTAGTCCACACCTACCCTCTCCACTTAGCATGTTCACATTATGGACCGCCTCAAGTTCTTTTCTCCCTTGCATCTTTTCATGGAGGGCTTAACATTTTGAATATCCATTATCATGTTCTCGCATCATGTAAAGCCACTCTGCTTCTAACTTTTCTCACGTAGCAACAACCCTGGACGGTTAAGATTGCAACTCTCTACTTTAATGCATTCGACAAATGGCAACTAACTCACTAGAAACTTTTATTTGGCTTTATGGAGGGTGATATTTCTAGATGCCGTTATGTCTCTTATCTCCTTGTTGACTGAAAGCTTGTTCTGTGATATACTTAGTGGGACAAGAAAGTGTCTCTTGGAGCCGTGCATTGCGTGCTTCTTTGGCTCTCTATTTCCCACGACGAGCTTCGGTCTTTCTACAAAAGGCATTCAGGTTTGCCAAGATGTTGTTGATGTGTTGAAGGAAATGTTGTCCTTTCCTTGAGCTCGAAGCCGTTGGCAATTGGGTATGCACTACAGACCTTTATAGTGCATGTTATAGGAGCAATTGCAACCTTTCACTCCTCTTATGGTTGTTCCGGATGCTGAAAAGCCGAAGGATTGGATTTTTTATAGGGTAGATCTTGCAACTTATCCTAGTTTCTCTTTCTCTCAAGTTTCGACTGCTTTGCTCTACAGGTTGATTATTCATGCGTCTTGGTTTGTCGATCAAGTTAATAAGATTTGGCTCCTCACTAAGGCAACCTGTTGGTAAAAACAAAACCTAAAGAAAATCTAGAATAGTAAATTGCCAGTCAAATCTAAATTGTCTTTATGTGGTGATGCTTGTTTGGGAGTGGTCCCAATTGGGAAATTTCTTTAAAAAAAGACACAGCTCTTGCGAAATGCCCTTCTTGTCATTGCATAAAGGAAATAATATACTTTCATAAGATCAAAAAAATCTGAACTTACGAATTGAGAGATTTGAGAAAGAAATAATAGAAGAACAAAGACAAAAATAAAGCATTTAAAAGATCAAAAATAAATAAACTAACAAACCTAGCTACTAAGGAGAGGAAATCAATGAATAATATCAAACGAAGACTTTTAATTAAGACATTAATCAAAAAACAAAAAACAAATAAACAAAATAAAAAACAAAAAACAAAATAGCAAAACAGAGAAGTGTAAACTCTAGACCTAAAGCACTAAGAGCTAGAACCAAACATTAAGCTAAACTTTAAAAAAGACTTCGACTTAAAAGTACAACCATTAACTCCAATGTTTGTCTAAACATGAAGTGTAGGTTCATCAACTCTATCATGCTTAGCGTGGACAATAAGCTATGACATCCCTACTCACGTCATCAGTGCCCAAGAGTAGGTGCAGGTTTGTATAAGGTTAGTCCAAAAGAACATGCTCTATAAAACCAACGAATTGAGTTTCTATCACTCTCCGAAGGTGATGGGCATACTCAGCCATGATAGAGACTAGCACTCACTCAAAGTCTGCTCTAAGATATAACAACAAACAATTACAAAACATAAGAAAGAACCAAACTAAGTCTATATTAAGCTAGAGTAAGAAAGAAAAGACTAAACAAGGCTACTCTAAATTAAAAAAACAAACCCTACTCTAAACTAGAACAAGCCACATACAAGAAATAATGATGCATCTTCTTTGGTCTTCTCCGCCGCACACCAAAAGTTTCCTTCGACAAATTTCACATTCTCCTAAACTCAGATTCCCAAGGTATTCCTTTCTAGATGTTTTTGGCTATTTGGCAAGTGGCCTTCTAGATTGGATCATGCACAACCCTTTCTAATCTAGACTAGATATTGGGCTTTGTAGACAATATGGCATGCAAGAAATCAATTGGTTTTTCATTCCGTAAGGATTGCACGCTATCACTACTTTCGTCAATAATTACGTCAATCTTTGTTTAACAGCATCCATCTGGATCAAATTGATGAAGGCCAATTGGTTGTGTTTTTTTAACTTGTGTGATTGTTCTTCAAGAAGTTTGACTCATTTTTGAGGACTTGCTTCTTTGTACAGTGAAGCATAGAACATAGCTTTTTACGCCCAGAAAAAGAGAGGGGGTTTTTTTTAGATAATATACTTACATCATATTTCCCTCTTGCTTATGTGTGTTTCTTTGGTCCATGCATATTCTCGTGCCCTACATAAACTCTTTTTTTTAATAAAAAATTTGGCGACTACTAGAAGGGAGCAATGGTTTTTTTTTAAGCCTTACCAATGCTCGTGCCCTACATAAACTTATCAATGCTTGGTTTCTTTCTATGGTTAAGTAAACATGTGATGTGAATAAGTGATAACTCTAGTCTATGATCTCACTAAATTGCACTGAAAGGTTATTAGCCTCTCATGAGGTAGGACTATTCTGCAGTCCTTGTATGCGATTACTAAAGAACTTTATCCTAGAATGAATAACCATCCTTGCAACCATAAGCCCACATCGCAAGGGATGGTGACAAACACTATTATTGAGAAGGGATTAATGAAAAAAACTTGCAAGTAAAATATCCATGTTTGGTAACTCTCATAATTTCCTATGAGATGTATCGACTTATGTTCGAAACCAAGAATGAGCTATAACACACAAGAAACAAGAAACACATAGGAAATCTCTTGAGAAGATGTCTAGAAGATGATGTTTGTGCTTAGAAGATCCTTCTTGCTGCAAGGAGAACATTTTGTTCAAGTATACAACTACAATGTTCAATCATGCTCTAGCATATCAAAGATCTCCAAACAACACCACATTACAGCTACCATACACGAGAACAATATTCTCAACGGAAGCCAATATTTAAGCTACATGGTACTTATGGGAGTACATACATCCAAAATCCTGGAGATGGTCCTAGCCTTGACGTTATACATGATAGATCATTCCCACTTCAATGAGGCAAATATGGGGAATGCTGAGTGCAACAGCTGGTCCCCTACAATTCTTTCTGAGGAACGAATACCCAACATCAATGGCTAGTTTTTTCAGAAAAGACGATGTTCTTTTGGCTTTCACATATGAGTGCCCTAAAATGTATGCCACACCTGCTTCTTTGGCCTCAATAAGTTCAATCATTTCATCCCTAACTGCAGGAGCAATACCTGGGCTCTCTGGCAGCTCAAATCTGACTCTTCTTCTTCTCAGCTGAGGAGATTCTATTTCAGATACAGCTTGGAAGCTCTGCAATGTAGCTGACTTGCTGCTCGACATACATACTGCTTGAGCAACATCATTGTCGACAGTAGACAAAACCAGCTGCATACCTGCAAGCCCAGGAGTGCCTACAACAGCCAATGGACCACCATCCAAGGATGTGTCTGCACTCAACTGGGCCAGGCTCTGCTCTGCTTCTTTTTTAATAAACTCGCCGATGTGTAAAATCAAATGATTTTCAAAGTCATCATCTTCTTTATGAATATCCTTGTACCCATACCTCACAATACACCTATACATGCGATACTCCCTTGGGCCAATCCTTCCAACCAGGTAGCGCTCCTCTAATGGAATGAAAGGCACGTGAACAGATTTTATACATACAAACACTAGAATTTGGTGAAATGCTGGCAAGTTTGTCACGAAGTGAGAAAAGATGGCAGGTACACCAGTCACTAGCTCTGTGTATACGAGACCAATCCCAGGAACACGCACAATCCCGAGACTTGGACCCAAGGTCAATAACCACTTCATAGAGACCTTGTTCTGCAAATCAAATTCATACTTCTTTGCTGTGCCATAGTGCCAAATATACATAATCAACATGAATAGAATAGCCAAGGCTAATGGAACCCAGCCACCCTCAGGCACTTTCATGATTGTTGCAGAAAAATAAAGCCCTTCCATTAGGCCAAAGAATATGAAGAAGCATAATGCAAAAGTTACATTCCTCTGCCACACTATCATTATAACAAGGGTCATGAGGCATGTTGTCACAAACATGACTATAATTGCCGCAAAGCCTGCAGAAAGATCACAAATTTTTCTTCAACTTCAGCACCAACAATTCCAAAACTAATGATCATTCATGACAAGGTTAGTAAAGGAAAAACAAACACCACCCACCCACCATATGCATTTCCGATAGCTGTCGTGTCCCTGAATCCAAGTGTCACTGACAGGCAGAGGATCATGAGGATCCAGTTAATCTCCGGTATATAGATTTGGCCCATGATTTGTTTAGAGGTGTGCACAACTTTTACTCTGGGAAAGCAATTGAGTGCCTGGCACTGTTTAATTATTGAAAATGTTGCACTTATCACTGCCTGACTTCCAACAATTGAAGCGAAGGTACCCACCACAAATATAGGCCAGTACACTCGACCTGAAACCAAAAAAAGTCGGTACCTCCATTACAAGCGCAGGGGAAGAACTGGCGATTAAGAGGTGATTAAGAATGCAACAAGCTTAATGAAGAGTGTAGAGAGGAGAGTGAGACGGTACACCCGATTGGGTCCCAACTACCCCGCTTAAGGGACCCCATTTTGTGGTGTATTTGCTTGTATCACAGAATTACAGAGTCAAAGCATGTTGAACCTTGCAGTCAAAGCGTTGGCACAGTCCCAAGCTGATCGGTAGCATAGACAGGTTCACCCAGCCTGGTTCTATGCTAGGGCAGGCAACTGGCAGATGTATAGTTCTCGTATCATGTAGATCTCACACTCCTTGGCAGTTATCTCTGCTTGTAAAAGGTCAGTTACTGCTACTACTCTTCAATGTTTGTGAGATGGGGAATGAGGAAGAAAAATAATAATTTTAATAGGCACAAATTGCCCCCTTCTTTGTGAGCCGAGTAGACTTCTAGGTATGTCAGGCTGCCATGTGGGCTAGTCAACTTTCATAAATGAGTCGTGGGTTATAAATCATTGATTATTAAGATTAATAATGAGGTTGTCACACACGTGGTTGGCTGGCCCAAATCATGCTGCCCAAAAGGGAGAGTGCTGCTCGTTCTGAGAGTGTGACTTGAGAGCAAGAGAAAAGGTGTCATGAATCCCCATCACGACATCATTGTCATGATGAGAATGCACATACACAAAGGAAGTCATACAGCAAGCAGAAGCCCGGAAGACAAAGATGTGAAGTTTGAGAACTTCAATGGTAAGATGGATACAACAAGCTTGCTTTCATTCAACAATATGACATTGCCTTTTGTAATGAAGACTTTTCGGAAAAGTCTATGCTTAGACATGTGGGGATGCACTTGAAAGACACGGCCACTAATTGGTAGCTTGTTAACATTATGGATGGGGGTGCTGCCCACATATGGGCTTAATTTAAAACCTAGTTTTATGCCTAGTTCCTACCACCAAACTTTGCAAAGGATATAGGCAAGGGGTGGGATTGGTTGTCCCAACACGAGGGAGAGTCAATTTCCTGATACATAGCAAAGTTATGGAAGACTCTTCTCAAGGTAACTTTTTATGCAAATATCCGATAAAACCGCTCTCCTTTATCACCACAAGCCAGCACACTACTGTGGGCATCACGATACATGCATGAAACTCCCCTGATCCATCTCTGAGAGGAACCCATATGGCTAACTACCCTCAAGGAAGTCTCAATCCACTCTATCATAAGTCTTCTCAAAATCCAGAAGCAAAATGGCTAAAGACTGATTACTCACTTTGGCCCATTCCACCGCCTCCCAAAACGAGAAAATGTTATCAAAGATGCTCCTCCTATGTAAGAAACCATTCTGAGTATCATGAATGACATCCACTGCAATCTAATGCTCACTGCCTTAGCAAGTATCTTATATGCAGTCCCAAGTAAGGTGATAGGTCTCCACTCTCCAATCAAGGTCTTATCCCCACTCTTAGGGATAAGGAAAACCCTCCGTGAGAGAAGAAGGCATAGAACCTGTATCCCACATCTCCTGGAGAGCCGATGTGATCTCTGCTCCCATCTCATCCCAAAAACTAATGAAAAAAACAAGGGAGAGGCCACCCATCCCTAGACACTTACCATGAGGTAAGGCGTGAAGAGCATGACTAAACTCCTGCATAGAAAAAGAGGCATCCAAAACGGCACACATCTCCTCAGTATAATCAAATGTGGCAATGCATTCCAAACCTTCCTCTGTGCCCTTTGTCTCAAATCAGAATGAGGCTCAGAGCTAAGAAGCGATAGAAATCAGTGGCAATCTGTCTAACCATAGGAGGATTTGAATGAAGAGTGCCATGTGAATCCTGCAACAACTGCCTAACACTATCTCTGGCATGAGATGGGCTGTGAGTAGCAAAGAAGTGTTTGTTGCATCTGCCACCCATCTGGGTCCAAAAGGATTCCTGGGCGTGGTCTGCAACCCAGTGAGCATGAGGATGTTTCTCATGCCTTCTCTGTAAGGCAACCAATCTACGTCTAATAGCCCTTTCTGAGTCCAAGGCCTCTTGCCTCTTAGAAAGGGCACACAATCATCCTGTGTCTGTAGTGCTATATCCGCCTGCGAGGGATCCAAATCCTGTGCTTACAAAGCCTCATCCTCCAAAGAAGGATCCGCATCCTGTGAGGCAAGAGCTGCATAAGGGTTGGGGTGCTCCTCTAAGGGTGTGGGTAAAGGGGCAGGTACGGGGGTCCAAGGAGGGGTGAGGCGCCGATCCTCCACCACTGGATGCCCACCTGGTACTCAAAGAAGAAGATCTTTTTGGGGCCAAGAGGATAGGGGCTGCCAGCCAACACCTGAGAAGTAGCTTCCAAAGAAAGAAAATCCACCTGGAAGAAGCCTCAACCAAGTAGATGTGTATCCTGGAAGTGCACAATCAGCTTTGAAGGGAGTGCTTCCGGAAACCATTCACGGGCCTATGAGCCAGACGGGTGGGAGCCATAAACCCTCACGATAAGGGTGTTCTGGACCTCAATGTCAGTGTCGTGCTGGAGAGAAGTGAGCTCGTCTTGCGAAAAATTGATGATTCTCCCAGCTTGTGAACCTTGGTCTATAGCATCATCACCATAGGTAGCACATCATCAGCATAGGCAGCATCATCATCACCAACAGCATTAGCTACAACATAAGCATCATATTGAAGGGTTGGAAACCCTATCGGTAGCCAGCAGATATGTTGTCCGCCCATTAGGGGTCCCACAAGCAGCTGATGCTCAGGCAATGGCCGACAACAAGGACAAATACACACAACATTGAATGCATTAAAAAGGGGTTTTCCTTGTCCATCAATTGGCCAACAGCACTATCTACTGGCCAACTGCAGCATCTCCCACATATATAAGCATCTAATCATTTTCAGCATAACACAAGTCATAATTCAGTAATTTAGTTCATAAAATCACCATTCAGTCATAGCATTCATGTAGAAGGGCTACGGGTCAACCCCTAGGGGCTGACCATAAGCCTCCATCATGTACAAGCATCAGTTACCTTTTTGTACCATAGTAATATGGAAAACCTGACACTCAAGCTCTCTCTTCTTCTCTCTCCTCTGTGTCTTAATCATAAGTTAATTAGCAACAATGTTCTTAAGTATGCTTAGGGTTGTGGATCAGTACAGGAAGGCTATGTCGCACTCCTGTACTGATCCACATCCACAACCCTAAGCATACTTAAGAACATTGTTGCTACTTATGATTAAGACGTAGAGGAGAGAGAAGAAGAGAGAGCTTGAGTGTCAGGTTTTCTGTATTACTATGGTACAAAAAGGTAACTGATGCTTGTACATGATGGAGGCTTATGATCAGCCCCTAAGGGTTGACCCGTAGCCCTTCTACATAAATGCTATGACTGAATGGTGATTTTACGAATTGAATTTATTACTTGTGTTATGCGGAAATGACTATACGTGGGAGATGCTGTAGTCGACCAGTAGACAGTACTGTCGGCCATCTGATGGACAAGGGAAACCCCTTTTTAATGTATTCAATGCTGTGTTTTTTTGTCGCTGCTGTTGGCCACTGCTTGGGCATCAGCCACCTGCCGTTGGGACCCCTCATGGCTGCCAACAGCATATGTGCTAGCTGCCAACAGGGTTCCCAGCCCTTCAATATGGTGCTTATGCTGTAGCTAATGTTGTTGGTGATGATGATGTTGCCTATGCTGATGATGCTATAGACCAAGGTGATGGTCCTAATGCTGATGCTGACACTAGATGCTGTCCTAACTGCTACACTGATCAAGGATTAAGACTATTCTTGCACAGGGTTAGCCATGGCATGGGCGTGCACGTGACACCACCTTCACTCCGAAGAGGGTTTTTTTGGGTATTTCGGAGTCTGTTGTGTACCCCCGTGTATGTGTACTTGTGTCCGTTACATGTGTATGTATCCACCCTTGTGTGTGTGTCTCCTTATTCATTGAATATTAAAAAAAGTGTGTGAACACATGCTTAGGTGTGAACACTCCTGTATATCTCGATAAGATAAGTATGCCATGTGTCATCTTTTCTGTGTGTGTGTGTGTGTGTGTGTGTGTGTGTGTGTGTGTGTGATTTCTTTGGGTCATAAGAGAAGGTTCTAAGCCTTTAAAAGCATGTATTTTGTCATGTTCAAGTCATTAATCTAATCCTCATTTTGTACATGCAATCATTTGCTCTCCGTTGAGTTTACATCTCTTTCTCTTTCACTCTTTCTCATCTACTCTCCACCATTGAGTTCCACCATAGTCTTGCTATGTTGCTAATCCTTGTCCTTCCTCACGGGGAAGGGGGGGGGGGAGGGGGGGGCACGGACCCATTCTGGTCCTAGTGTGGTGTCCAATGTTTACGTGTGCCTATGGTTTCAAGTGGATAAATTGTGTGCCTTTATTTAAAGTGTGTAATAGCATGAATGGTCATGTGTCCTGGAAACATCTCTGATATTCATCCTTTCGAGTGTGGATACTACCAGGTTGAGTTTGATATGAGATCAGAGCCTCAGTTTACTTTCCGAGGGGAGCCGGTTGAGTACGTCAGGTCATATGTCTACTTGGGAGTTACTTTCACAGGACCACGTTTCTCCCTGAAGGTGGCAGCAGCAGCTAGATTAGCTCGAGGGCATTCAGCCTTGGCCGCACTTGAGAGGTAGTGTGCACACATATAGTTTCAGGAGCCATGCACCAAACTGTGGCTATTTGATACGCTTGTCACACCGACCCTCCTGTACGGAGCTCCAATTTGGGGGCCCAGCATACATCACAGATCTCAGAGAGGGACAGATGAAATGAAATGAAATGAAATGTTATATTAACGTCTTCAAAAGGGAGGCAAATGGAGAGACCACTGATTATGATGATTGCCCGCATGATTCGGAGCAAATCATCAGTACCACATGAGATTGTTCGGGCTGAGCTGGGTGCCACACCAGTAGTAACCGAGGCCCTATTCCAGGCAGTTACCTTTTTACAGTGGCTATGGGAGCTCCCTCAACAGAGGTACTCCCAATTGGCATTGACCTCATCCATACAGTTGGCAGAGGATGGAGATACTCATTGCTGGTACGCTCAGATGAGATCATGGTTTGACCTACATGGTTTGCGGATAGAGGCACTACCACCCTTTCAGTACACTCTGGATTGTCCATTTTTGGATCTCACCCGCTCAGAGCAAAACCGCGTGATCAACATGGATACCATCAGAGTGGACACAGAGAAGACATGGACTAGCCCCCTTGAGCCCTTAGGCACGAAAATGGTTCATTACAAGAGCCATTTAATACACCTCTCACCAGATGAATTTATCACCCGCCTGACGTACATGGATATACACCTATCACATGGGATACGTTGTGCCATTGCACAGATCCGGACCTCATCACACCAACTGCGGATTGAGACAGGGCGATATGTGCATCAGATGACCGCATTTGTCAGCTGTGCTACCAGGAGGTACAGAAAGAGAAACACTACATTTGCCGATGTACATTCTATTATGAGATCCGAGGGAGATATCACTGCCTCTTCCGAGAGGGTTTTGGGCCGTTACGCAGGGTCATGGAGTTTGAGGATCAGAGATGCCTGGGATTGTTTCCACTTGAGCTCAGGAGACACAAAGAGACCCTCTTGGCAGATAGGAGGCCCAGCCATACAGAGGACCCTGACAAATTTCTTCGGCACCAGCACCAGCAACCCAGCCCACACACCTCCTGATACCTCCTCCATTGAGCCATCAGGGCACCCACCACACTCCCAGGGAGTCACCACTGATAGAGCAGTTATCTTATGTCATGCTCGTCGGCCACGCCCACCATGATCCCGACTACGGCATCCTCACCATCGCCAGATCAGAGCCATTATTGCTCGGCATCGGAGGCGCCTACCTCGCTTCTACGACCTCTCCATTCTAGATAGCCCCATGGCGGAGATACTTGATCTAAGGAGAGGGCAACACTTCAACTGATCAGCATACATGGATATACCTGATATACATTTTTCAGTATTTTCCAGTAATTTCTACTCAGTATCATCTCGGAGTCTTACAGTTCTGTTCTTATAACTGTAGGACAATCAGTTTATTGTACTTTTTAGTCTCATTTAGTTGTTCTCTTTGATGAGACACCAACTTTAGATGTACTCTCAGTTTTGGTCTCATAGGCCATTATGGCCTCTTAGAGACGTTAATATCATTTTATTTCACCACCCTCTCGAGTGCCCATGTTCCCTACCATCTGCTCTCTATTGTTCCACAACACATGGTAGCAACAATTTGCAAGAGAGCACGTAGGACAAGAGAACACTACACAGGGTATGTGATCTTGTAATCCGGTTCCTCCCTCTTGCTACTTGCTTCCATATTTAAGCATTAAAGCTTACCAATTGCAAGTAGAGTCAATGACAGTGGAAGTCTTCGCGATGGAAGTCCTTGGAGTGAAGAGATCTTCGATTTGTCGCATTTCTTCGCCACAAAAGTCTTCAAGAGGATGAAAGGAACCTTGGGAAAGCTTCCCCTATGGTTCAACTTGAGAAAGGAGGGCTGAAATTAGGGTTTTCAGCAAAAAGACCAGAAATTTCAGTCATTGGGAGTGTGTAGGAGAGTGATTAGCATCCAGAAACACTCTTGGAAGCTTGAGAAACACCTTAGCAAGCTTGGAAATGGAGTTGGAAAGGAGAAAGTGCAGAAAATGCAACCCAACAGCCCTCATGAAGGAGGCGCCAATCTCTAGAGAGAGGAGGAGTGAGGTAGTGAGTTGTCCAGTGTAGGTGGCAAGCAGGTGCTTTGTGGAGCAAGCTAGAGTGGACACATGGCTGGTTACTCCCTTTGTACAAAGGGGATAAGGTCTAGGCGGTGGACATTGGGTTATGTCCACCTCGGGACATCAATGTGTGTGAACATTGGACTGGTCATAATTTATAAGTGAGTTAATGAAGTGTGTACACACTCAGTTATAAATTAGTGCTAACTCCTAAGGCTACGTTTATGACCAATACTTACCACATGTCACATGCCACATAACCATGTCAGCAGATAGTTTCACACGCATGGTTTGCGGGTGGGCGTCCCCTTACCCGGAACTACACCTTGGTCAAGCAAGCATGAAAATAGCATGCAATTTCAATTGCAAACAAGCACATAAAGATAATATGCAATGCAGCATTGGTATGGACAATCCCTGTTCATGAGACTATACCAAAATAGACGTGCTCCAGGCAAGTACACGAAGTACCAGACCCAATGAAACACTAATCCACCAGGCATTTCCGGGCATGGACACAGAGGCACAAGTCCCAACGGAAAGCCAAGTCCACAGTATCACATGAGTGGCATCAATCCCCGGCATTTACAACTGCCATGGACACCACTCCAATGTACATACATGATAAGAAAGCACGGGTGGACCAATTGGGTGGCCAAATGCTGACATCTTTCCAGCTTTATTTATGGATATGTGAGATACAAGAGGGATTCTTTCTCTTGGAAAGCCATCATCTAACACATGAGTGGTTCTCTTCTTCACAAAAGTGACCTTATCTGCATAATCCTTTATAGGTTTGAGGCGCACATGCCATGGCATTCCCAACAATACATCACATTAATGCAATGGGAAAACCAAAAATTCATCACGATCTACATATCCCTGGACGTGTATGCAGAAGTTGCCAATGATTGGCACCACTTTTGCATATTTTATCAATCTCAAATCCCATATCACTCATCTCAAGGCCCAACACGGCAGCCATGTGAGTGGATATGAAGTTGTCAAATAGAAGTTAGCCTGAGAAAACTGTTTTTCCTTCCATACTCCAGCTATTTCGACCCTGTTGAAGAAGACCGGAACCACTTTCCTCTTACACTTGATTCCCAGGTCTTCCACACACACATTGGCCGATTTTGGACGCCATTGGGCTGGTCCTACAATTTCCCCCTATCCTTGCCTTGCTAATCTCTACTACCACATGATCATTGCCTCGGCGCGGACTCGGTTCCCAAGGTCATGGTGCTTGCTCATGACGATGAGCTTTTCAAGGACTTCGTGCTGCTTCCGAGACCTAACGGTCTATTGAAGCAACGTATGGAGATTGTAGATAGGCCTGACCAATGCCAGGTTTGTCACCAGCAGGGGCACTTGGCTAGAGATTGCCCTAGGGCTAGGGGCCATAGAAGATGGCGCAAACACGCCCCTCTCAGGCAACATGACCTAAGGCCCCGTCTCGGCCAACGTTCTGCCAGGAGTGGCATGTCATCTCTCATGGCTGCCCTCATGGTGAGAATGCTAGAGGACAGGCTCATGTATCACCCACACACAATGTATTGCAGAATGATGATGTATTGGGTCAGAGTGACGAAGCTACTGAGTCATCTTCGCAAAAGGATGATGCATCAAGCCAGAATGACTTTGTTCAGTCCTCCATGTTGGGGTTGGACAGTACACAAGATGTAAATGGCATGGGGGATCATGAAGATGCACACCAGGACATGTTGCCATCTCAAGAGGCTTTGCAGGATGTATCTGATTACGATGCCTTGCAAGGTGCTCATGTATTCCGCACGTATGCAGAGATTGTGCAGAGTGACTTTCCCCTCCTCCAACATTATAAGAGGCGGGCATAGACATCAACTAGGCGTTTGCTTAGGGTCAGGGTCAAAACCACATCTTTAGCATGAGGATTGTCTCGTGGAATTAGGGCCTCGGAGGCTTCCCACCCACAGTAGGAAGCGCCTCATGAAGGACCAGCTCCATCCTATTGTTACAGGTGGAACTATGGATGTGCACTTGTTGCAGCAGCACAAATTGGATAGGCACAATGTGGTAAAACTGGTAAGATCCTTTCTAGCTACACTTATTGGTCCTCGGGAGATGGGACTAACGGGGGTATATGCATTTCTCTTGCAGCATCACTTATGTCTCGTGTTATTGGATATGCTGTTATCATACCTGCTAGGGCGTAGTAGATTATGATCATTCATGAGAGAACAAATTGGGCATCTTGAATACTTATGCACCTAATGTGAGAGGTGACAAGGTGGCCTTTTGAGAACCATCACAGACCTTCTCCCCCAGATAGATCATTGGATAGTTGGAGGGGATTTCAACATGCTTGAGCAGCCATCTGACAAAAAGGGTGGCTGTGAGGGTAGAACACACCCCTTGGAGAGAGCCTCATGGAAAAGATTGGTCATGTGATGATCCTGACCCTCAACACAGTTGCTTTGGCCTTGGAGAAGACGAGCGAGTATTATCAGTGTTGCTTTGTCCAAGAAACATAACGCCTTGGACAATGAGAGAGGTAGGCCCATGTGCTAAGAAGAAGTATTTGTTGCATCTGCCACCCATTCGTGCCCAAAAAGCCTCATTAGAATGAAACGAAAACTCAGCTCGCCTATCCATGGCCATCTGTAGCTCTCCTCTAGCAATACACAATAGGTATGGGATCCAGGGAGATTGTGGATGCTTCTCGTGTTCCCATAGTAGCAAATATGTGAAATTCTTGCAGGACTCACAGGGAGCAATTCAAACATAGCCAAATAAGGTGGAGAGTATTGCATCAGATTTTTATCGAGTTTTGCTTTCTGCACAGGCCCCCTCTCCACAAAGAGATATTGCGTAGTAGAAAGTTTGGGATTGCATGCCCAAACTTATCACAAATAATATGTGTCTCTCATTGGATGCCCCTTTCTCGAAAGATGAGCTGAGACGTGCATTGCACGCTCTTTCGAAAAGAAAATGCCCACGGGATCATGGTCTCTCCCCACCCTTTTATACTGTTTTGGGACCATATTGGAGATGAGATTAGTGTTGCTTTACAGGCAATGTACAGATATGGTTCCCCGCTTTCTCACAGATGGTCTTATCCACCTTATCCCAAAAGGTGGGGATAAGACCAACAGCAAGCAATGGAGGCCCATTACTTTACTTGGATTTGCATATAAAATCTTGGCTTAGGCATTGAGTATGAGGTTACATCCTGTTTTCAAAGGGTTATTCATGACACACAAAATGGTTCTCCAAGGAAGGAGTATATTTGATAACATCTTCTCATTTTGGGAAGCGTGGAGTGGGCTAAATCTAGCCAACAAACCCCTTGCCATCCTCCTGTTGGACTTTCAAACAGCATATGACAGAGTGGATTGGGACTTCTTGGAAGGCATGATGGCACGTATGAAATTTTCCCAGTACTAGTTGATCAAAGAGGTTTCATACCTGTATAGGGAGGCCCATAGCACAGTTTTGGTATGCGGGGGACGTCGTGAGCGTTCTCAAATTTCCTACTCGGTGCAGCACAGATGCCCCCTAGCTCCCTTATTATACCTCATAGTAGTAGAGGCTATGAGCAGGTTCATCTGGGCTTAGCTCCCTTACTATACCTCTTCGTATGAGCATTAAAAGCAAACTACAACATTGGAGTAGCAGGAAAGCTTGGTTTGGCATCTAGAGCCTTGGTAGTTAACCAAGTGCTGTTGGCCACTGCTTGGTTTATCACTTCTTGTTGGGCTCTTCATAGGGGATGCATTGGCCAATTACGTTGCCTCATTAGGAATTTTATTTGGTCAAGATTTAGATGGCACTATACGCAGTAGGGCCAAAGTTGCTTGGGAAACCGTTATCCTACCCAAGCAAGAGGGGGGATCGAACATCATACACCCAGAGGTGCAATGTAAGGTGTTGCTTTTTAAGATGATTGTTAGAGGATTTCTTCCTGGCACTAAGCCATGGGAAGAAAATCTCATACAGCAGGTTAGAAATTGTACTCCAGTCAGGGGAGGTGACTAGATAGCCCACATTTTATCTTCTCAGAGGTAGAGCATCAGGCCCCATCCTCCCCTTGGTTAGATCCCTTCTCTGGGCTTGGGATTGCATGAGGAGGTTGGTCCACATACCTCTGGCAAGCAGAGGAGGCTAACAAACAACCCATTATGTTTGGATGAGTATGGTAGGCCTCTTGGGGCAGCTATGCATATTCAGTGGGCTGGTTGAGAGACTCTCTTCCCCATTGTGTTGGATTGGAAGAGGCTTAAAAGCCTCGCGAGGATTAGAGAGGGGTTCTTACACAACATTTGAGGGGCACTAGTCAGAGGATTGTGCAAATTGATGCTGCCATACCCAACCATTGGAACATAGAGACCTTCTTGGAAGGGCTTCATCAATCGTGGTTTGGAGTTTTCTCTGGGATAGGTGTACCTCTTCAAGTTATGGGCCTCCCCACTCTGGGAAAAGATGATGCACCAATCCTTTTCTCTGTACACGATGGCTAGTATTTGGAAAGATGTGATGTGCAGGATATCACCGAGGACCCAGCGGTGCATCCTGTGAGAGTTGCTGGCAAAGGAGGGAAGTTCTTTTATACTGATCCCGCCCCACGGATAATCACAGATACTTGGAGCCTTTGGTCATATGGCGGTTACCCTATCAGGTACTTACATTGAGACCTCGGTGAATGGGAGTGGATGGATGCTACCAACCCAATGACAAGCATGCCTTTCTTTAGTTATACTATGCGGAACGCCAGGAATCTTGTTCTAGGACACATTCAGAGAGTCCTTACTCTTAGACCTCATTGGGAGGCTTACGGTATCACACCTAACATTCAAATGACTTTTTGGAGGATGTGGTGGCACTCTTAGAGGAGGACACAAATATCCTCCTTTATTTGGCTTTCTCTTCTTGATAGTCCTACCACCAAGCAATGGACATCACTTGTTGGTGTTGGCCCAACATGCCCGAGATGTGTAGGAGCTTCAAAGACGGTTTACCATTGCTTATGGGAGTGCAGCGAAGCACAGAAGATTTGGACTACTGAGATAGCACCTCTCCTTGGAAGGATGAGGAAGGATGCTTATATTTCTTTTGGTGCTATCATTTGGTTGACACAATCTGACTCACAGATCTATGACGGGAACGTCATCGATCAGGTCATTATGATCAATCAGGGAGTTGCTCCACGGTGCTGTCTTCAAGACATGCCGAAGTCAGGATACGTCCCACCAGCATAGAGGCTGGACAGTGCATGGGAGAAACGTTTTGTCCATTATGTCGTTTCATCATTTCGAAAGGTTTTGATTCCTTTCGTTTCATTTCTTTTGAAGAAACAGACAGGTTTCGAAGTGACACTTATTATAAAAGCATGTTGGTAACTGATACAAGTCACATTTAAGTCTATAACATGGAAAGAGTAACATTCAAGACAAATTCTCCATAAAAATTGCAAACAATATAATTATGCCAGAAGTCCCATACTTAGGATTTGCAATGGAGGTGCAAATTTGGGAAAAGTAAGAAATCGGGCTCCTAGTAAGAATTTCAGAAATTGAGTGTGCAATTACTTGAAATTGAAAAGCTAAATAAGAAATTCAGGTTAATATCAAGTGAAAACTGTCATTATTTGACTCCAATTTCAAACATACCTGTCATTATTTGACTTCAATTTCAAACATACATATATGTATATCCACATCCATGTATATATATGTATGTGTATAAAAGCTTCAAATCTAAGGTTTGGAGGGGAAAAAAAACCAAACAAATTTAACCTTAAAAATGACTTTTGGGCGAAACATCATTTCGGCCTGGAGGTTTCATGTTGTTTCGAAATATTTTGTCATAGAAACGTTTCGTCTCATTTTGAAGGGACAAAACACGTTTTCATGTGCCTGTTGGAGATTATTGCCAATATTGTACCCTAGCACATTTGGAAGGCTAGATACATTGAGGCCATTGAGGGCAATTTGGTTTACCCACTCCATTTGGCTAGACATCATCCACATCTTAACGGGACGTTGGGAGCACCTTACTCGCCACTCAGCGCAGATTCAACACCACCATGGAGTCCAGACACCTTCCTCACTCGGACCAATTTGGCACCATGGGCCCCTAATGTGGCTTTTTCCTCCCACTCCCCAATGTAGTCTCCCTCCGAGAACGGCCAACCAAAGAGGGAGTCCCCCTCCTTTCTTTTCACTCTACCTCTTTCGAGGGATGTACATATAAGACACCACTTTGGGGCTGTTCTGTAGTTTGCTTTCTGCAGACCTTTCTCTTTTATGACTAATGATCGATCTTTTCTTGGAAAAAAAATAGGACTGTTTGACCTGCAAAATCAGAGCCCCGCTCTCCAACGTTCCTCATCTCTCAAGTATTGAAGCAGAAAGCAAAAAATTAGCTTTCTACAGGAGAGAAGGAGTGTCTAGATCTACAGGAGCAAGCATTCAAGTCATCCGGAGCCCAACACGCAGCCCATCCAAGCACAAAAGCAGCCTGGGTGAGCACAGCCAAAACCTCCAATCAGCCTAGAACACATCCAACACTCAATTCACAAAGGTCAGTTTACTAACAGGACCTTAAGTAGGTGGTTGGGACCACCAAAGCTCTTTAAGTGGCCTTTCAAAGTAAATCTTAAACATAAATTTAAACCTCCTCAATTAAAGTTTATTGCACCTAAAGTACCCAATTAACAGCCTTCAACAATACGCTTCTTCCACACACGTGACAAAGCTGCTGGTAGTCCCCTAGGCTATAGCCCAGTGGTATGAGCTTGGAACTCCCAAAAGGGTCTTGAGTTTGAATTCTTCGCAGAACAGAATCCAGAGAAAGGACTAGCGGGCTAAAGCAGGAAATGGGTGCCTAAAACAGGAATCTATACAGACAGGAAATCAGGGACATGCACACGACAGGGGAGCGTCTCTTCACCTCAACCCTTGTTCCACGTTGCAAACAAAGGCAGATCCAAATACTTAGGATGAAGTGATCCACAGACGCTGCTCGCTGAAGCTCCCGCCTCCACCCTGCTCTGCGCGCCATCGCTCCTCCCCCTTCCTCGCGTCCTTTCCTTCCGCCCCCCACTTGCTCCCCTCTGCTCGCTGTTGCGCCCCCCCCCCTCCTTCCTCCCTGCTGCGCCTCCCCCCCTCTTCGCCAGTTCGCCCCTCTCCCCTCTTCGCCTGTTCGCCCCCCCTCCCCACTGCCGCCAGTTCGCCCCCCCCCCCCCCCCCCCCCCCCCCCCCCCGCCTTTTCGCCTCTTCGCGCCCGCCTCCCTTCAGCAGCGCCCCGCCCCCCTCCCTCTCGCATTGTTGCCGTCCCCCCCCTCAGGGCCTCTCCTCCGTTTTTCGCCCCCTCCCTCCTCTTTCGTGCTGCTTTTTCACCCCTTGGGGGTTTTTTGTTTTTTCCTCTTCTTCATCCGTCCTTCCGCCTCTTGGTGTGCAGCCCGCTTCTTGCAGGTTTTTCCGCTTTCGCCTCGCCTTCGCTTGAGCTTCAGACTCTGATGGAGACTCCTCCCGCCTCGCCTCAGAGGGACTCTTCTGCAGCCCCCTCGCCCGCCCCCGAGGACATCCCCATCAGGCTTTCTCTTTCGCCGGAAGAGGAAGCGAGCCTCACCGCAGAGGTGGAACGCCTTCAGGCTCACTCCACCATCTGCCGAATAGTCGGCACTCGCCCCAGCAAAGGGGAGATCAGGGATCTACTTCAGGCTCGCCTTCTTGCAGATGTGGGCAAGATCCTGGATGTACAGCTCCTGGGCCGGGGCCATTATCAGATCGAGTTCGAGGCCGCCCAGAGCGTTGCCAAGGTCCTTGCCATGAGTCCTCTGGACATCAGGGGTGCTCGGGCTTTCTTCAGAACTTGGCAGCATGGATTTGACCCAGCAGCGGCGGAGCAGGGAGAGCGCCTCTTCCATATTACAGTTTGTTTCCCAGGTCTCCGCCGGGAGTATCTTCCGCTCCTCTCCAGGCTCGGAGCACTGGTGGGCTCGGTACTAGAGACGGGCCCCTCAGCAGCTTCAGTGGTGGCCAGAGCAGCAGGGCTACCTTCGGTCAGAGTGTTGGTGTCTGACATCTCCTCCCTTCCTAAGGTCATTCAGTTACCTAGGATAGGGGGGGGGTGGATAGATCAGAGAGTGGAGTTTTCGGGGCTCCCGAACCAGTGCTTCATATGCAGGCAGGTCGGTCATCTGGCCAAGGCCTGCCCTCGCAGGAGACCTCGGCCCTCACCACAGCAGCAGGCCACTGATGGCCCGCCCACAGATTCGGCTCGGCAGGCTGCCTCAGGGACACCTGCTCAGGCCACAGAGACCTCGGAGTGGCAGCCTGGACAGGGGCGCCGTCGAGGGAGACAGCCACAGCAGCACGCCCAGAGACCGCTGCAGCAGCAGCCACAGTCTCAGCCTCACTGGGTTCCCGTGAGGAACAGATTTGCTCCCCTTCAGGAGGAGACCCCTGCAGCGACCGAGGACCAGGAGATGCCAGCTCCCCCTCCTTCACCCCCCCCACCCCCGTCCCCACCCACCGCCTCGCTTCCACCATCGCCTCCTCCCGCCCCTGCTCCGGTCTCGGCAGCGGCTCCCTCTCCTCCTCCCTCGCCTCCCCCTCCTCCCCCTCCGCCCGCCTCACCTTCCCGGGAGACCCTGGCAGTTCCCTGGCGCTCACCTGCAGTCCGGAGAGCGTTGAGTACTGACCTCGCTCGAGCATCACAGAGGAGACCTATGCCGATTAGGGCCTCACGGATTTCTTCTATCCGCAGTCACGCTGAGTCGCCTCGGCATTAGACAACGCTCGGAGGCCTTTGATTACACCTTCACACGGCTTTTTGGAGCAGAGGGCCCCCATGAGCCAGCACCCATTCGAGTTCATGTAGTGATACCTCCGGCCCGCGGGGAGGAGGCACTAGACTCAGCGGTGGCCTTCTCGTTCCCTCTATGTGGACCTTGTGATCGGGAGTGGACTCTTGAGCTCGCTCTCAGCACTTTGAAGACTCAGGCAGTTGAGTTTTCCCACCACATGAGCGACTTGGAGGTGACAGATGTGATAGGCCGACTTTGGGAGTTGGCTCATTTTTTCTTGGATCCCGGGAGTGTGGATACCTCAGGGATTCGGCATTTGGTCGTGCGCATAGTGGCAGACTTGGCACGCGACCCTGGATATGTGAGTGTACACGAGGTTACTATGTCAGAGCAGGAGGCAGTCGCCATGGGTCACAGCCACTGGCGCCTGATCCGGGATTCTTGCAGTACACCGGGTGGGCAGATTCGCAGCCGTTCGGATGGGGACTACTCTCCATCCAAGCCACTGGCGAAGGCCCGCCGTACGGCTGAGACAGCATCCTCCTCAGCAGGGCATCCATGAGGATCATCTCATGGAATGTACAGGGCCTTGGCGGAGCACACTTTATACGCTATCGAGGCTGCTTGAGGCAGGAGCTTCAGAGATGCCTGGTTGGTGGCAGCATTGACATTTTGATGATGCAGGAGCACCACTTGGGTGAGAGCAGGATCCGGAGATATGGTTCGGTGATGCCTGGTAGATGGGACACTTTCTGGTCTGCAGGGTTTGGTCCTTTGGGTGGACAGGGAGGAGTATGCATGGTTATTGCAGATGCATGGCGGCCGGCCATTGTGGATCGAGGGATCATTGTGCCTGGTAGAGCACAGTATGTCATTCTGAGGATGCATGACGAGCTATTGGGTGTGCTCAACATCTATGCGCCCAATCATGCTAGTGCCAGAGCAGAGTTCTGGACTCAGGTTACAGATGCATTGCCAGAGGCCACACATTGGTGTGTTGGGGGAGACTTCAACATGCTTGAGGACCCGGCAGATAGGGTGGGAGGCAGTCATGTTACAGTGCATGGCACGGAGCTTGCAGCTTGGGACCGGTTTTGCATGTCACTGAGGATCACTGATGCATGGCAGCATGGGGCTTTCTCCCGGTCTCAGGACAGTCTTAGTTTCTCTCGGTCGGATCGCCGGCAGGGAGGGACTAATCTTTCACGGATTGATCGATTTTATGTGGGCGACTGGTTAGGGGAGCGAGGGGGCTCCGTCGGCATTCTCGCTGGCACTTCATTTTCAGATCATGCGCCAGTTATCTTGACATTGGAGGAGGGGACACGGGAGCCCAGCTTACAGCTGAGGATCCCAGAGAGGGTGCTTGCAGATCCCAGTTTCGCTGAGGACATTGAGAGGATCTGGCATGATAGTCAGTGCTCTGACCAGGATGCAGCGGGCCAGTGTGCCCAGGGACTCGTTGATCTTAGCTCTTTTCTGCATGCTGCAGCTTTGACACGACTGGGAGAGATTCGCGAGCGGGAGCAACGGCTGAGACGCAGCCTTGCTTCGCTACAGCGCCTTCAGGAGCAGCAGCCTGCATGTGAGTGGGTGGCGTCCCAGCTGAGCCAGGCACGCCAGGAGGTTAGAGAGGTAGAGGAGCAGAGACACGAGTTTTACTATCGTCGTCAGGCCTCTCAGTGGACGCAGCTTGGTGATAGAGTGACTGGGGAGTTTTTTGAGATCACTGGACCCCGTCATGCGCGAGCAGGAGTCCGCCAGCTTGGTAGACCGGATGGATCGGTAGCTACTGAGCTCGGGGAGATCAGAGCCATTGCCACTGCATTTTATAGTGACCTGCTTTCAGCGGAGCCTGCCACTGAGGATCGAGATGTTTGCAGACAGACTGTGTGGGCCCATGTTCAGAGGAGGGTCACAGACCATATGCGTACAGTTCTAGGTGCGCCTTTTGTCAGAGATTGAGCTTGCCGAGGCCTTGAGGGTCCTGCCGCGACATAGTTGCCCAGGGGAGGACGGACTGACGCCGGCCTTTTTTATGCGCTATTGGGATCTCTTGGGGCCTGGCCTCCGCAGGGGCTTTCAGCATGTTTTGGACACTGGGGTGATGCCGCAGAGCTTTTCAGAGGGCTTGATTTATCTTATCCCCAAGGGGGAGGGAGTATCTGATGACATTCGGCATTGGAGGCCTATTACGATCCTCAATACAGTCTACAAGGTCTTGGCAAAGGCCTTGAGTTTGAGGATCCAGCCCTTCCTGGGGGAGTTGATTCATGCTACTCAGACAGGATTTGTCAAGGAGCGCAGTATCCTTGACAACATCTTTACTTTCTGGGAGGCGACGGCCCGAGCTAGATTTCTTGGAGAGGACTTGGTCGTGATGCTTCTCGATTTTGAGAAGGCATACGATAGAGTTGATTGGGGATTCTTAGAGGGCACTATGCTTCGCCTGGGCTTTGAGCCAGGATGGATCAGAGGGGTGGCAGCTCTGTATTCCACAGCTCGCAGCCAGGTGCTGATTGCAGGAGGACGGGGGCCGAGTTTTGAGCTGACCAGATCAGTCCGTCAGGGGTGTCCTCTCGCCCCTTTCCTTTTTCTCTTCTTTGCGGAGGCTATGAGTATGTATTTGACGGCAGAGGAGGTTGGCTTGAGAGGACTTCAGCTCCCAGTCCGGGGGGAGGATTTGCTGGATGCTGAGTTTGCAGACGACATGGGCTTATTTTTGCATGGCCAAGAGGCCAATCTTATTCGGGCTGAGCAGTCGCTCCAGGTTTTTAGTGCAGCTTCGGGAGCATTTATCAATTGGCGCAAGACAGTGGCCTTTTGGATCAGTAGTGCTCCCACTCCGGCATGGAGCCCGGACCCTGGTTTTAGATGGATTCCTCCAGGCACAGCAGTGCGGTATTTGGGATGCCAGATTGGCCTTGATTTGTCACCTGAGCAGCAGATTGCCCCGCTTCTTCTGAGCATTCGGAAGAAGCTATTGTATTGGAGTACAGCTCGACTATCCTTGGCTGGGAGGGTGGTGGTGGCAAATCAGGTGCTGTTAGCGACCATGTGGTACATTACGTCTTGCTGGATTTTCTCGAGCTCTTGCATCAGCCAGGTACAGAGGCTGATCAGGAACTTTCTGTGGTCTGGGCGGGACGGTCAGCCAGCTCGGGCAAAGGTTGCATGGGCAGTTATTACACTTCCGCTGGCTCAGGGCGGTTTGGGCATTATAGATCCAGTCGATCAGAGTAGAGCCTTATTGGGGAAGCTTATTGTTCGGGGGTTGCTTCCAGGCGCTGAGCCCTGGAAAGAGCTCCTCTTGCAGCGACTGCAGGCTCGGGCGCCCCCTGCACGGGATACTTGGGCACCAGAGATTCGCTGGATCTTCATAGAGATGAGGAGGACAGGCCTCAGTAGAGGATGGGAGGACAGATTTGCTTTGAGCATCCTGAGAGCTTGGGAGCTGCTGAGACCGGGGCTCTCTCAGCGGCCTCCTTCTTGTGTTGAGGAGCGGGCCAGACAGCCGCTCATCTGGAGCCCAGCGGTTCGTACGGAGCAGGGTCATATGCTGGGTTCTCGGCCTCGTCTAGCCTGGGGACCTTTAGCGGCAGGCCCAGCTCGTAGTTTTGGAGACTGGCAGGCTTTCTGCAGTCTACCAGAGGAGATCCAGGTGGAGAGGCTGAGTCACTTCAGAGGGGGGTTGATTATGAGGGATGATATTCAGGAGGCACTCACAGAGGAGTGGTTCACACCTCTCGAGACAGTGGCCCCACGGTGGATGGGAGCCTTTACACAGTTGGAGATCCTGATTGCTGTCAGAGCTAGCACTGAGGATGGCAGATGCCTCTACTATGAGATTCAGGATGAGGGCAGACTCCAGAGAGTGGAGGAGGAGTCGCCTTTGGTTGCAGAGTGCACCTTTCAGAGGATTCGGGTAGTGGCTGCCGCTTCTCGGAGGTGGCATATTGACCCCGACCCTGCTGATGTGCTCCCGGATTGGCACATATGGGCATATGCAGCGCCCCCCTTGGCCCGGCTACAGTGGGACCCCGGGGAGTACGAGTGGCATGATCCTTATGCATCCCTTGAGGCCACAGAGATCACCTTTTTCCAGTATACTGTTCGGCTGGGACGGCATATTTTGACGGCGAGGAGGACGGTTTCTCCAGCGGCAGCGGGGCATTGGCGATTGCAGGGACTCTCACAGGAGTTCCTGGAGGATTTCTGGGCTCGGCTTTGGGCTAGCCGGCAGGCCCGCAGGATCTCGGCTTTTCAGTGGCTGGTCGCCCACAGGGGCTCCGCAGTTGGCACTTGGCTTGTTTACAGTGGTCTTCCGGCGGCCTGCGTCCGATGCGGCCACCCCATGGAGACACAGAGACATTGCCTTTGGGACTGCCCTCAGGCACAGCAGATTTGGCTGCGGATGCTGCGTATTCTGGCCCCCCTCTCTCCAGAGGGTATGTTTACGTGGGGTGCCGCTGCTTGGTCGACTTTGTCAGGGCCTGCTATGGGCTATGAGATGGAGCAGGGCAGTCAGGCCATCAGATTTATTAGGGGCCAGCCTCGCCTGGTTCCGGCACCGGATTTCTCGTCCGCCAGTTGGACACAGGAGAGGGATTTACAATGGGAGCTCCTCAGCAGCCTCACCATCTGGTTCACCTGGACGGCCCGGTGCTTTACGGCCTTTGAGAGGAGATTGGAGCCACCAGCAGAGACTGTTCGGGGGATTTGGCAGGAGTTGATCCACACCCTGCGAGGACAGTACGACCGCATCCGGGGAGACTCGGATGAGGCGATCTTACGGCGCCAGGCCTTTCACACCACTTGGCGCTGTGGCCCGTTCTACACCTTACACACGGGATCCCCCCGTTGGCACTACAGGAAAGTAGTAGAAAGTTTGGGATTGCATGCCCAAACTTATCACAAATAATATGTGTCTCTCATTGGATGCCCCTTTCTCGAAAGATGAGCTGAGACGTGCATTGCACGCTCTTTCGAAAAGAAAATGCCCACGGGATCATGGTCTCTCCCCACCCTTTTATACTGTTTTGGGACCATATTGGAGATGAGATTAGTGTTGCTTTACAGGCAATGTACAGATATGGTTCCCCGCTTTCTCACAGATGGTCTTATCCACCTTATCCCAAAAGGTGGGGATAAGACCAACAGCAAGCAATGGAGGCCCATTACTTTACTTGGATTTGCATATAAAATCTTGGCTTAGGCATTGAGTATGAGGTTACATCCTGTTTTCAAAGGGTTATTCATGACACACAAAATGGTTCTCCAAGGAAGGAGTATATTTGATAACATCTTCTCATTTTGGGAAGCGTGGAGTGGGCTAAATCTAGCCAACAAACCCCTTGCCATCCTCCTGTTGGACTTTCAAACAGCATATGACAGAGTGGATTGGGACTTCTTGGAAGGCATGATGGCACGTATGAAATTTTCCCAGTACTAGTTGATCAAAGAGGTTTCATACCTGTATAGGGAGGCCCATAGCACAGTTTTGGTATGCGGGGGACGTCGTGAGCGTTCTCAAATTTCCTACTCGGTGCAGCACGGATGCCCCCTAGCTCCCTTATTAATAATTATACCTCATAGTAGTAGAGGCTATGAGCAGGTTCATCTGGGCTTAGCTCCCTTACTATACCTCTTCGTATGAGCATTAAAAGCAAACTACAACATTGGAGTAGCAGGAAAGCTTGGTTTGGCATCTAGAGCCTTGGTAGTTAACCAAGTGCTGTTGGCCACTGCTTGGTTTATCACTTCTTGTTGGGCTCTTCATAGGGGATGCATTGGCCAATTACGTTGCCTCATTAGGAATTTTATTTGGTCAAGATTTAGATGGCACTATACGCAGTAGGGCCAAAGTTGCTTGGGAAACCGTTATCCTACCCAAGCAAGAGGGGGGATCGAACATCATACACCCAGAGGTGCAATGTAAGGTGTTGCTTTTTAAGATGATTGTTAGAGGATTTCTTCCTGGCACTAAGCCATGGGAAGAAAATCTCATACAGCAGGTTAGAAATTGTACTCCAGTCAGGGGAGGTGACTAGATAGCCCACATTTTATCTTCTCAGAGGTAGAGCATCAGGCCCCATCCTCCCCTTGGTTAGATCCCTTCTCTGGGCTTGGGATTGCATGAGGAGGTTGGTCCACATACCTCTGGCAAGCAGAGGAGGCTAACAAACAACCCATTATGTTTGGATGAGTATGGTAGGCCTCTTGGGGCAGCTATGCATATTCAGTGGGCTGGTTGAGAGACTCTCTTCCCCATTGTGTTGGATTGGAAGAGGCTTAAAAGCCTCGCGAGGATTAGAGAGGGGTTCTTACACAACATTTGAGGGGCACTAGTCAGAGGATTGTGCAAATTGATGCTGCCATACCCAACCATTGGAACATAGAGACCTTCTTGGAAGGGCTTCATCAATCGTGGTTTGGAGTTTTCTCTGGGATAGGTGTACCTCTTCAAGTTATGGGCCTCCCCACTCTGGGAAAAGATGATGCACCAATCCTTTTCTCTGTACACGATGGCTAGTATTTGGAAAGATGTGATGTGCAGGATATCACCGAGGACCCAGCGGTGCATCCTGTGAGAGTTGCTGGCAAAGGAGGGAAGTTCTTTTATACTGATCCCGCCCCACGGATAATCACAGATACTTGGAGCCTTTGGTCATATGGCGGTTACCCTATCAGGTACTTACATTGAGACCTCGGTGAATGGGAGTGGATGGATGCTACCAACCCAATGACAAGCATGCCTTTCTTTAGTTATACTATGCGGAACGCCAGGAATCTTGTTCTAGGACACATTCAGAGAGTCCTTACTCTTAGACCTCATTGGGAGGCTTACGGTATCACACCTAACATTCAAATGACTTTTTGGAGGATGTGGTGGCACTCTTAGAGGAGGACACAAATATCCTCCTTTATTTGGCTTTCTCTTCTTGATAGTCCTACCACCAAGCAATGGACATCACTTGTTGGTGTTGGCCCAACATGCCCGAGATGTGTAGGAGCTTCAAAGACGGTTTACCATTGCTTATGGGAGTGCAGCGAAGCACAGAAGATTTGGACTACTGAGATAGCACCTCTCCTTGGAAGGATGAGGAAGGATGCTTAAATTTCTTTTGGTGCTATCATTTGGTTGACACAATCTGACTCACAGATCAATGACGGGAACGTCATCGATCAGGTCATTATGATCAATCAGGGAGTTGCTCCACGGTGCTGTCTTCAAGACATGCCGAAGTCAGGATACGTCCCACCAGCATAGAGGCTGGACAGTGCATGGGAGAAACGTTTTGTCCATTATGTCGTTTCATCATTTCGAAAGGTTTTGATTCCTTGCGTTTCATTTCTTTTGAAGAAACAGACAGGTTTCGAAGTGACACTTATTATAAAAGCATGTTGGTAACTGATACAAGTCACATTTAAGTCTATAACATGGAAAGAGTAACATTCAAGACAAATTCTCCATAAAAATTGCAAACAATATAATTATGCCAGAAGTCCCATACTTAGGATTTGCAATGGAGGTGCAAATTTGGGAAAAGTAAGAAATCGGGCTCCTAGTAAGAATTTCAGAAATTGAGTGTGCAATTACTTGAAATTGAAAAGCTAAATAAGAAATTCAGGTTAATATCAAGTGAAAACTGTCATTATTTGACTCCAATTTCAAACATACCTGTCATTATTTGACTTCAATTTCAAACATACATATATGTATATCCACATCCATGTATATATATGTATGTGTAGACAAGCTTCAAATCTAAGGTTTGGAGGGGAAAAAAAACCAAACAAATTTAACCTTAAAAATGACTTTTGGGCGAAACATCATTTCGGCCTGGAGGTTTCATGTTGTTTCGAAATATTTTGTCATAGAAACGTTTCGTCTCATTTTGAAGGGACAAAACACGTTTTCATGTGCCTGTTGGAGATTATTGCCAATATTGTACCCTAGCACATTTGGAAGGCTAGATACATTGAGGCCATTGAGGGCAATTTGGTTTACCCACTCCATTTGGCTAGACATCATCCACATCTTAACGGGACGTTGGGAGCACCTTACTCGCCACTCAGCGCAGATTCAACACCACCATGGAGTCCAGACACCTTCCTCACTCGGACCAATTTGGCACCATGGGCCCCTAATGTGGCTTTTTCCTCCCACTCCCCAATGTAGTCTCCCTCCGAGAACGACCAACCAAAGAGGGAGTCCCCCTCCTTTCTTTTCACTCTACCTCTTTCGAGGGATGTACATATAAGACACCACTTTGGGGCTGTTCTGTAGTTTGCTTTCTGCAGACCTTTCTCTTTTATGACTAATGATCGATCTTTTCTTGGAAAAAAAATAGGACTGTTTGACCTGCAAAATCAGAGCCCCGCTCTCCAACGTTCCTCGTCTCTCAAGTATTGAAGCAGAAAGCATAAAATTAGCTTTCTACAGGAGAGAAGGAGTGTCTAGATCTACAGGAGCAAGCATTCAAGTCATCCGGAGCCCAACACGCAGCCCACCCAAGCACAAAAGCAGCCTGGGTGAGCACAGCCAAAACCTCCAATCAGCCTAGAACACATCCAACACTCAATTCACAAAGGTCAGTTTACTAACAGGACCTTAAGTAGGTGGTTGGGACCACCAAAGCTCTTTAAGTGGCCTTTCAAAGTAAATCTTAAACATAAATTTAAACCTCCTCAATTAAAGTTTATTGCACCTAAAGTACCCAATTATGCAGCCTTCAACAATACGCTTCTTCCACATACGTGACAAAGCTGCTGGTAGTCCCCTAGGCTATAGCCCAGTGGTATGAGCTTGGAACTCCCAAAAGGGTCTTGAGTTTGAATTCTTCGCAGAACAGAATCCAGAGAAAGGACTAGCGGGCTAAAGCAGGAAATGGGTGCCTAAAACAGGAATCTATACAGACAGGAAATCAGGGACATGCACACGACAGGGGAGCGTCTCTTCACCTCAACCCTTGTTCCACGTTGCAAACAAAGGCAGATCCAAATACTTAGGATGAAGTGATCCACAGACGCTGCTCGCTGAAGCTCCCGCCTCCACCCTGCTCTGCGCGCCATCGCTCCTCCCCCTTCCTCGCGTCCTTTCCTTCCGCCCCCCGCTTGCTCCCCTCTGCTCGCTGTTGCGCCCCCCCCCCCTCCTTCCTCGCTGCTGCGCCGCCCCCCCCCCCTCCTTCCTCGCTGCTGCGCCTCCCCCCCTCTTCGCCAGTTCGCCCCTCTCCCCTCTTCGCCTGTTCGCCCCCCCTCCCCACTGCCGCCAGTTCGCCCCCCCTCCCCACTGCCGCCAGTTCGCCCCCCCCCCCGCCTTTTCGCCTCTTCGCGCCCGCCTCCCTTCAGCAGCGCCCCGCCCCCCTCCCTCTCGCGTTGTTGCCGTCCCCCCCCTCAGGGCCTCTCCTCCGTTTTTCGCCCCCTCCCTCCTCTTTCGTGCTGCTTTTCACCCCTTGGGGGTTTTTTGTTTTTTCCTCTTCTTCATCCGTCCTTCCGCCTCTTGGTGTGCAGCCTGCTTCTTGCAGGTTTTTCCGCTTTCGCCTCGCCTTCGCTTGAGCTTCAGACTCTGATGGAGACTCCTCCCGCCTCGCCTCAGAGGGACTCTTCCGCAGCCCCCTCGCCCGCCCCCGAGGACATCCCCATCAGGCTTTCTCTTTCGCCGGAAGAGGAAGCGAGCCTCACCGCAGAGGTGGAACGCCTTCAGGCTCACTCCACCATCTGCCGAATAGTCGGCACTCGCCCCAGCAGAGGGGAGATCAGGGATCTACTTCAGGCTCGCCTTCTTGCAGATGTGGGCAAGATCCTGGATGTACAGCTCCTGGGCCGGGGCCATTATCAGATCGAGTTCGAGGCCGCCCAGAGCGTTGCCAAGGTCCTTGCCATGAGTCCTCTGGACATCAGGGGTGCTCGGGCTTTCTTCAGACCTTGGCAGCATGGATTTGACCCAGCAGCGGCGGAGCAGGGAGAGCGCCTCTTCCATATTACAGTTTGTTTCCCAGGTCTCCGCCGGGAGTATCTTCCGCTCCTCTCCAGGCTCGGAGCACTGGTGGGCTCGGTACTAGAGACGGGCCCCTCAGCAGCTTCAGTGGTGGCCAGAGCAGCAGGGCTACCTTCGGTCAGAGTGTTGGTGTCTGACATCTCCTCCCTTCCTAAGGTCATTCAGTTACCTAGGATAGGGGGGGGGTGGATAGATCAGAGAGTGGAGTTTTCGGGGCTCCCGAACCAGTGCTTCATATGCAGGCAGGTCGGTCATCTGGCCAAGGCCTGCCCTCGCAGGAGACCTCGGCCCTCACCACAGCAGCAGGCCACTGATGGCCCGCCCACAGATTCGGCTCGGCAGGCTGCCTCAGGGACACCTGCTCAGGCCACAGAGACCTCGGAGTGGCAGCCTGGACAGGGGCGCCGTCGAGGGAGACAGCCACAGCAGCACGCCCAGAGACCGCTGCAGCAGCAGCCACAGTCTCAGCCTCACTGGGTTCCCGTGAGGAACAGATTTGCTCCCCTTCAGGAGGAGACCCCTGCAGGGACCGAGGACCAGGAGATGCCAGCTCCCCCTCCTTCACCCCCCCCACCCCCGTCCCCACCCACCGCCTCGCTTCCACCATCGCCTCCTCCCGCCCCTGCTCCGGTCTCGGCAGCGGCTCCCTCTCCTCCTCCCTCGCCTCCCCCTCCTCCCCCTCCGCCCGCCTCACCTTCCCGGGAGACCCTGGCAGTTCCCTGGCGCTCACCTGCAGTCCGGAGAGCGCTGAGTACTGACCTCGCTCGAGCATCACAGAGGAGACCTATGCCGATTAGGGCCTCACGGATTTCTTCTATCCGCAGTCGGCTGAGTCGCCTCGGCATTAGACAGCGCTCGGAGGCCTTTGATTACACCTTCACACGGCTTTTTGGAGCAGAGGGCCCCCATGAGCCAGCACCCATTCGAGTTCATGTAGTGATACCTCCGGCCCGCGGGGAGGAGGCACTAGACTCAGCGGTGGCCTTCTCGTTCCCTCCATGTGGACCTTGTGATCGGGAGTGGACTCTTGAGCTCGCTCTCAGCACTTTGAAGACTCAGGCAGTTGAGTTTTCCCACCACATGAGCGACTTGGAGGTGACAGATGTGATAGGCCGACTTTGGGAGTTGGCTCATTTTTTCTTGGATCCCGGGAGTGTGGATACCTCAGGGATTCGGCATTTGGTCGTGCGCATAGTGGCAGACTTGGCACGCGACCCTGGATATGTGAGTGTACACGAGGTTACTATGTCAGAGCAGGAGGCAGTCGCCATGGGTCACAGCCACTGGCGCCTGATCCGGGATTCTTGCAGTACACCGGGTGGGCAGATTCGCAGCCGTTCGGATGGGGACTACTCTCCATCCAAGCCACTGGCGAAGGCCCGCCGTACGGCTGAGACAGCATCCTCCTCAGCAGGGCATCCATGAGGATCATCTCATGGAATGTACAGGGCCTTGGCGGAGCACACTTTATACGCTATCGAGGCTGCTTGAGGCAGGAGCTTCAGAGATGCCTGGTTGGTGGCAGCATTGACATTTTGATGATGCAGGAGCACCACTTGGGTGAGAGCAGGATCCGGAGATATGGTTCGGTGATGCCTGGTAGATGGGACACTTTCTGGTCTGCAGGGTTTGGTCCTTTGGGTGGACAGGGAGGAGTATGCATGGTTATTGCAGATGCATGGCGGCCGGCCATTGTGGATCGAGGGATCATTGTGCCTGGTAGAGCACAGTATGTCATTCTGAGGATGCATGACGAGCTATTGGGTGTGCTCAACATCTATGCGCCCAATCATGCTAGTGCCAGAGCAGAGTTCTGGACTCAGGTTACAGATGCATTGCCAGAGGCCACACATTGGTGTGTTGGGGGAGACTTCAACATGCTTGAGGACCCGGCAGATAGGGTGGGAGGCAGTCATGTTACAGTGCATGGCACGGAGCTTGCAGCTTGGGACCGGTTTTGCATGTCACTGAGGATCACTGATGCATGGCAGCATGGGGCTTTCTCCCGGTCTCAGGACAGTCTTAGTTTCTCTCGGTCGGATCGCCGGCAGGGAGGGACTAATCTTTCACGGATTGATCGATTTTATGTGGGCGACTGGTTAGGGGAGCGAGGGGGCTCCGTCGGCATTCTCGCTGGCACTTCATTTTCAGATCATGCGCCAGTTATCTTGACATTGGAGGAGGGGACACGGGAGCCCAGCTTACAGCTGAGGATCCCAGAGAGGGTGCTTGCAGATCCCAGTTTCGCTGAGGACATTGAGAGGATCTGGCATGATAGTCAGTGCTCTGACCAGGATGCAGCGGGCCAGTGTGCCCAGGGACTCGTTGATCTTAGCTCTTTTCTGCATGCTGCAGCTTTGACACGACTGGGAGAGATTCGCGAGCGGGAGCAACGGCTGAGACGCAGCCTTGCTTCGCTACAGCGCCTTCAGGAGCAGCAGCCTGCATGTGAGTGGGTGGCGTCCCAGCTGAGCCAGGCACGCCAGGAGGTTAGAGAGGTAGAGGAGCAGAGACACGAGTTTTACTATCGTCGTCAGGCCTCTCAGTGGACGCAGCTTGGTGATAGAGTGACTGGGGAGTTTTTTGAGATCACTGGACCCCGTCATGCGCGAGCAGGAGTCCGCCAGCTTGGTAGACCGGATGGATCGGTAGCTACTGAGCTCGGGGAGATCAGAGCCATTGCCACTGCATTTTATAGTGACCTGCTTTCAGCGGAGCCTGCCACTGAGGATCGAGATGTTTGCAGACAGACTGTGTGGGCCCATGTTCAGAGGAGGGTCACAGACCATATGCGTACAGTTCTAGGTGCGCCTTTGTCAGAGATTGAGCTTGCCGAGGCCTTGAGGGTCCTGCCGCGACATAGTTGCCCAGGGGAGGACGGACTGACGCCGGCCTTTTTTATGCGCTATTGGGATCTCTTGGGGCCTGGCCTCCGCAGGGGCTTTCAGCATGTTTTGGACACTGGGGTGATGCCGCAGAGCTTTTCAGAGGGCTTGATTTATCTTATCCCCAAGGGGGAGGGAGTATCTGATGACATTCGGCATTGGAGGCCTATTACGATCCTCAATACAGTCTACAAGGTCTTGGCAAAGGCCTTGAGTTTGAGGATCCAGCCCTTCCTGGGGGAGTTGATTCATGCTACTCAGACAGGATTTGTCAAGGAGCGCAGTATCCTTGACAACATCTTTACTTTCTGGGAGGCGACGGCCCGAGCTAGATTTCTTGGAGAGGACTTGGTCGTGATGCTTCTCGATTTTGAGAAGGCATACGATAGAGTTGATTGGGGATTCTTAGAGGGCACTATGCTTCGCCTGGGCTTTGAGCCAGGATGGATCAGAGGGGTGGCAGCTCTGTATTCCACAGCTCGCAGCCAGGTGCTGATTGCAGGAGGACGGGGGCCGAGTTTTGAGCTGACCAGATCAGTCCGTCAGGGGTGTCCTCTCGCCCCTTTCCTTTTTCTCTTCTTTGCGGAGGCTATGAGTATGTATTTGACGGCAGAGGAGGTTGGCTTGAGAGGACTTCAGCTCCCAGTCCGGGGGGAGGATTTGCTGGATGCTGAGTTTGCAGACGACACGGGCTTATTTTTGCATGGCCAAGAGGCCAATCTTATTCGGGCTGAGCAGTCGCTCCAGGTTTTTAGTGCAGCTTCGGGAGCATTTATCAATTGGCGCAAGACAGTGGCCTTTTGGATCAGTAGTGCTCCCACTCCGGCATGGAGCCCGGACCCCGGTTTTAGATGGATTCCTCCAGGCACAGCAGTGCGGTATTTGGGATGCCAGATTGGCCTTGATTTGTCACCTGAGCAGCAGATTGCCCCGCTTCTTCTGAGCATTCGGAAGAAGCTATTGTATTGGAGTACAGCTCGACTATCCTTGGCTGGGAGGGGGGTGGTGGCAAATCAGGTGCTGTTAGCGACCATGTGGTACATTACGTCTTGCTGGATTTTCTCGAGCTCTTGCATCAACCAGGTTCAGAGGCTGATCAGGAACTTTCTGTGGTCTGGGCGGGACGGTCAGCCAGCTCGGGCAAAGGTTGCATGGGCAGTTATTACACTTCCGCTGGCTCAGGGCGGTTTGGGCATTATAGATCCAGTCGATCAGAGTAGAGCCTTATTGGGGAAGCTTATTGTTCGGGGGTTGCTTCCAGGCGCTGAGCCCTGGAAAGTGCTCCTCTTGCAGCGACTGCAGGCTCGGGCGCCCCCTGCAGGGGGTACTTGGGCACCAGAGATTCGCTGGATCTTCATAGAGATGAGGAGGACAGGCCTCAGTAGAGGATGGGAGGACAGATTTGCTTTGAGCATCCTGAGAGCTTGGGAGCTGCTGAGACCGGGGCTCTCTCAGCGGCCTCCTTCTTGTGTTGAGGAGCGGGCCAGACAGCCGCTCATCTGGAGCCCAGCGGTTCCTACGGAGCAGGGTCATATGCTGGGTTCTCGGCCTCGTCTAGCCTGGGGACCTTTAGCGGCAGGCCCAGCTCGTAGTTTTGGAGACTGGCAGGCTTTCTGCAGTCTACCAGAGGAGATCCAGGTGGAGAGGCTGAGTCACTTCAGAGGGGGGTTGATTATGAGGGATGATATTCAGGAGGCACTCACAGAGGAGTGGTTCACACCTCTCGAGACAGTGGCCCCACGGTGGATGGGAGCCTTTACACAGTTGGAGATCCTGATTGCTGTCAGAGCTAGCACTGAGGATGGCAGATGCCTCTACTATGAGATCCAGGATGAGGGCAGACTCCAGAGAGTGGAGGAGGAGTCGCCTTTGGTTGCAGAGTGCACCTTTCAGAGGATTCGGGTAGTGGCTGCCGCTTCTCGGAGGTGGCATATTGACCCCGACCCTGCTGATGTGCTCCCGGATTGGCGCATATGGGCATATGCAGCGCCCCCCTTGGCCCGGCTACAGTGGGACCCCGGGGAGTACGAGTGGCATGATTCTTATGCATCCCTTGAGGCCACAGAGATCACCTTTTTCCAGTATACTGTTCGGCTGGGACGGCATATTTTGACGGCGAGGAGGACGGTTTCTCCAGCGGCAGCGGGGCATTGGCGATTGTAGGGACTCTCACAGGAGTTCCTGGAGGATTTCTGGGCTCGGCTCTGGGCTAGCCGGCAGGCCCGCAGGATCTCGGCTTTTCAGTGGCTGGTCGCCCACAGGGGCTCAGCAGTTGGCACTTGGCTTGTTTACAGTGGTCTTCCGGCGGCCTGCGTCCGATGCGGCCACCCCATGGAGACACAGAGACATTGCCTTTGGGACTGCCCTCAGGCACAGCAGATTTGGCTGCGGATGCTGCGTATTCTGGCCCCCCTCTCTCCAGAGGGTATGTTTACGTGGGGTGCCGCTGCTTGGTCGACTTTGTCAGGGCCTGCTATGGGCTATGAGATGGAGCAGGGCAGTCAGGCCATCAGATTTATTAGGGGCCAGCCTCGCCTGGTTCCGGCACCGGATTTCTCGTCCGCCAGTTGGACACAGGAGAGGGATTTACGATGGGAGCTCCTCAGCAGCCTCACCATCTGGTTCACCTGGACGGCCCGGTGCTTTACGGCCTTTGAGGGGAGATTGGAGCCACCAGCAGAGACTGTTCGGGGGATTTGGCAGGAGTTGATCCACACCCTGCGAGGACAATACGACCGCATCCAGGGAGACTCGGATGAGGCGATCTTACGGCGCCGGGCCTTTCACACCACTTGGCGCTGTGGCCCGTTCTACACCTTACACACGGGATCCCCCCGTTGGCACTACAGGAAAGTAGTAGAAAGTTTGGGATTGCATGCCCAAACTTATCACAAATAATATGTGTCTCTCATTGGATGCCCCTTTCTCGAAAGATGAGCTGAGACGTGCATTGCACGCTCTTTCGAAAAGAAAATGCCCACGGGATCATGGTCTCTCCCCACCCTTTTATACTGTTTTGGGACCATATTGGAGATGAGATTAGTGTTGCTTTACAGGCAATGTACAGATATGGTTCCCCGCTTTCTCACAGATGGTCTTATCCACCTTATCCCAAAAGGTGGGGATAAGACCAACAGCAAGCAATGGAGGCCCATTACTTTACTTGGATTTGCATATAAAATCTTGGCTTAGGCATTGAGTATGAGGTTACATCCTGTTTTCAAAGGGTTATTCATGACACACAAAATGGTTCTCCAAGGAAGGAGTATATTTGATAACATCTTCTCATTTTGGGAAGCGTGGAGTGGGCTAAATCTAGCCAACAAACCCCTTGCCATCCTCCTGTTGGACTTTCAAACAGCATATGACAGAGTGGATTGGGACTTCTTGGAAGGCATGATGGCACGTATGAAATTTTCCCAGTACTAGTTGATCAAAGAGGTTTCATACCTGTATAGGGAGGCCCATAGCACAGTTTTGGTATGCGGGGGACGTCGTGAGCGTTCTCAAATTTCCTACTCGGTGCAGCACGGATGCCCCCTAGCTCCCTTATTATACCTCATAGTAGTAGAGGCTATGAGCAGGTTCATCTGGGCTTAGCTCCCTTACTATACCTCTTCGTATGAGCATTAAAAGCAAACTACAACATTGGAGTAGCAGGAAAGCTTGGTTTGGCATCTAGAGCCTTGGTAGTTAACCAAGTGCTGTTGGCCACTGCTTGGTTTATCACTTCTTGTTGGGCTCTTCATAGGGGATGCATTGGCCAATTACGTTGCCTCATTAGGAATTTTATTTGGTCAAGATTTAGATGGCACTATACGCAGTAGGGCCAAAGTTGCTTGGGAAACCGTTATCCTACCCAAGCAAGAGGGGGGATCGAACATCATACACCCAGAGGTGCAATGTAAGGTGTTGCTTTTTAAGATGATTGTTAGAGGATTTCTTCCTGGCACTAAGCCATGGGAAGAAAATCTCATACAGCAGGTTAGAAAGTGTACTCCAGTTAGGGGAGGTGACTAGATAGCCCACATTTTATCTTCTCAGAGGTAGAGCATCAGGCCCCATCCTCCCCTTGGTTAGATCCCTTCTCTGGGCTTGGGATTGCATGAGGAGGTTGGTCCACATACCTCTGGCAAGCAGAGGAGGCTAACAAACAACCCATTATGTTTGGATGAGTATGGTAGGCCTCTTGGGGCAGCTATGCATATTCAGTGGGCTGGTTGAGAGACTCTCTTCCCCATTGTGTTGGATTGGAAGAGGCTTAAAAGCATCGCGAGGATTAGAGAGGGGTTCTTACACAACATTTGAGGGGCACTAGTCAGAGGATTGTGCAAATTGATGCTGCCATACCCAACCATTGGAACATAGAGACCTTCTTGGAAGGGCTTCATCAATCGTGGTTTGGAGTTTTCTCTGGGATAGGTGTACCTCTTCAAGTTATGGGCCTCCCCACTCTGGGAAAAGATGATGCACCAATCCTTTTCTCTGTACACGATGGCTAGTATTTGGAAAGATGTGATGTGCAGGATATCACCGAGGACCCAGCGGTGCATCCTGTGAGAGTTGCTGGCAAAGGAGGGAAGTTCTTTTATACTGATCCCGCCCCACGGATAATCACAGATACTTGGAGCCTTTGGTCATATGGCGGTTACCCTATCAGGTACTTACATTGAGACCTCGGTGAATGGGAGTGGATGGATGCTACCAACCCAATGACAAGCATGCCTTTCTTTAGTTATACTATGCGGAACGCCAGGAATCTTGTTCTAGGACACATTCAGAGAGTCCTTACTCTTAGACCTCATTGGGAGGCTTACGGTATCACACCTAACATTCAAATGACTTTTTGGAGGATGTGGTGGCACTCTTAGAGGAGGACACAAATATCCTCCTTTATTTGGCTTTCTCTTCTTGATAGTCCTACCACCAAGCAATGGACATCACTTGTTGGTGTTGGCCCAACATGCCCGAGATGTGTAGGAGCTTCAAAGACGGTTTACCATTGCTTATGGGAGTGCAGCGAAGCACAGAAGATTTGGACTACTGAGATAGCACCTCTCCTTGGAAGGATGAGGAAGGATGCTTAAATTTCTTTTGGTGCTATCATTTGGTTGACACAATCTGACTCACAGATCAATGACGGGAACGTCATCGATCAGGTCATTATGATCAATCAGGGAGTTGCTCCACGGTGCTGTCTTCAAGACATGCCGAAGTCAGGATACGTCCCACCAGCATAGAGGCTGGACAGTGCATGGGAGAAACGTTTTGTCCATTATGTCGTTTCATCATTTCGAAAGGTTTTGATTCCTTGCGTTTCATTTCTTTTGAAGAAACAGACAGGTTTCGAAGTGACACTTATTATAAAAGCATGTTGGTAACTGATACAAGTCACATTTAAGTCTATAACATGGAAAGAGTAACATTCAAGACAAATTCTCCATAAAAATTGCAAACAATATAATTATGCCAGAAGTCCCATACTTAGGATTTGCAATGGAGGTGCAAATTTGGGAAAAGTAAGAAATCGGGCTCCTAGTAAGAATTTCAGAAATTGAGTGTGCAATTACTTGAAATTGAAAAGCTAAATAAGAAATTCAGGTTAATATCAAGTGAAAACTGTCATTATTTGACTCCAATTTCAAACATACCTGTCATTATTTGACTTCAATTTCAAACATACATATATGTATATCCACATCCATGTATATATATGTATGTGTAGACAAGCTTCAAATCTAAGGTTTGGAGGGGAAAAAAAACCAAACAAATTTAACCTTAAAAATGACTTTTGGGCGAAACATCATTTCGGCCTGGAGGTTTCATGTTGTTTCGAAATATTTTGTCATAGAAACGTTTCGTCTCATTTTGAAGGGACAAAACACGTTTTCATGTGCCTGTTGGAGATTATTGCCAATATTGTACCCTAGCACATTTGGAAGGCTAGATACATTGAGGCCATTGAGGGCAATTTGGTTTACCCACTCCATTTGGCTAGACATCATCCACATCTTAACGGGACGTTGGGAGCACCTTACTCGCCACTCAGCGCAGATTCAACACCACCATGGAGTCCAGACACCTTCCTCACTCGGACCAATTTGGCACCATGGGCCCCTAATGTGGCTTTTTCCTCCCACTCCCCAATGTAGTCTCCCTCCGAGAACGGCCAACCAAAGAGGGAGTCCCCCTCCTTTCTTTTCACTCTACCTCTTTCGAGGGATGTACATATAAGACACCACTTTGGGGCTGTTCTGTAGTTTGCTTTCTGCAGACCTTTCTCTTTTATGACTAATGATCGATCTTTTCTTGGAAAAAAAATAGGACTGTTTGACCTGCAAAATCAGAGCCCTGCTCTCCAACGTTCCTCATCTCTCAAGTATTGAAGCAGAAAGCAAAAAATTAGCTTTCTACAGGAGAGAAGGAGTGTCTAGATCTACAGGAGCAAGCATTCAAGTCATCCGGAGCCCAACACGCAGCCCACCCAAGCACAAAAGCAGCCTGGGTGAGCACAGCCAAAACCTCCAATCAGCCTAGAACACATCCAACACTCAATTCACAAAGGTCAGTTTACTAACAGGACCTTAAGTAGGTGGTTGGGACCACCAAAGCTCTTTAAGTGGCCTTTCAAAGTAAATCTTAAACATAAATTTAAACCTCCTCAATTAAAGTTTATTGCACCTAAAGTACCCAATTATGCAGCCTTCAACAATACGCTTCTTCCACACACGTGACAAAGCTGCTGGTAGTCCCCTAGGCTATAGCCCAGTGGTATGAGCTTGGAACTCCCAAAAGGGTCTTGAGTTTGAATTCTTCGCAGAACAGAATCCAGAGAAAGGACTAGCGGGCTAAAGCAGGAAATGGGTGCCTAAAACAGGAATCTATACAGACAGGAAATCAGGGACATGCACACGACAGGGGAGCGTCTCTTCACCTCAACCCTTGTTCCACGTTGCAAACAAAGGCAGATCCAAATACTTAGGATGAAGTACTCCATTTGGAATGAGTTTTTCCTCTTAATGCATCCACAAGCATTCAAACAAATGGAGTAAGCAATTACTTGGCACAGACTCATAGAAGCTGCCTTCAACATTCGATACGTTCCTTGAAAGATAAGCAGCATGGCCGATGTAAGCCAAAGCCAAGCAAGGATAGACTACACATATGAATGCAACCTGCATTTGTGGAAACACAGGGCCTAATCAGTAGCAAACTCTTTCTGCCCAACTATACAAGTACTTGAGCCAAGTTTACAAAAGCAAACTGCACACCCGAATTGATGACTGTGTGAAATGCCCCAGATCTGCAAACATGGCTTCAGTTCCTGCAAATACACCCAAAAACATGCTCAGGTTATCTCAGATAACCAGACTGTATCAACCAGAAGTCTTGAAAAAATCAAACATCGCATTCAGAACCTAGGCTTGAGTTACCTGTGATGCAAAGGACAATGCCACCAAGGGAAACCCAGCCTTCTTTGCCTGCTAGTTGAAAGAACTGGTACAAGTAGTAAGGTGAAAGTGCTTGAAGTATTCTTGGATTCCAATATATTATGTTGTAAACACCAACAGCCGCAATGCAGAGAAGCCATGCAAGGATTACTGGAGCAAAAAGAAAGCCGACTCGATGTGTACCGAAATACTGCAGAGTGAAGAGGCCAACCAAGATAATGCAAGCCAAGATAACAACCACATCTGTGTCAAAGAAGAAGATACTATGTCAGGATAGAATTCAGTTCCCATAAATGACTCCAGATTCATTTTCTTTCCCTGGACAGCAAGACGTACATCTCTTGCTGCCACACTTCATAAACTCAGCAGTAAATCTAATAACATTGCAGCAGCTTGCTAACGCAGATGGTTTCTTGATAATAGGCAGTTTGTAGTGCAGAATTAGGAGCACGTACAAAACTTCTATGGAATGAGTGATTGCAAAGCTGCTCTTCTCTATAGATTGGCTTGAGGACCTCGCCTGCTCACAAAAATGAGCCTTGGATGCCCTCTGTACCAGAAAAGGCTCCAATTTCCAGCAAACACTTAATAAGGGGTTGATATGGATCCATTTTGAGTTCAAGACATCCTAAGCCCCAAAAAAGTAGAAGGGCCTTGTGCAATGAAGACACAAGACCTGAACAACAGCAACAATTGCAGCAATGGGGAGATGTTAGGGTAAAGGAGATGCATTCTTTGGAAGAAGGGATGCTGCCCCTGCCTTCAATGGGGAGATGTTAGGGTAAAGGAGACGCATTCTTTGGAAGAAGGGATGCTGCCCCTGCCTTCAATTCAGGACTTTGCACACACGCAAACAGAAGAGAGAAACCTAGCCTAGTTCAAGATGCAAGATCTTGTCTCCATATTTTATAGAAGAAATGTGTGAAGCACAAACAGATCACATTTGACCAGATATCATGCACTACCAAGGTGGGAAACACATCACCACCAACAAGTCGGTCTGTATAGCCAGTAACACGTCTAGCTGATGAACTAAGAGAGGGGCTAGGTGATGGACTAAGAAAGGATGAAAAAGAAAGGCTTGATGAGAGCATAGTCACCAGATAAGGCAAATTGTACAATTTATCAAATCAAAGGAAAATAAAGGTTTACGAACTTACACGAAGGCATTTGAGAAAAGGCAACCTGGAGTCCTTGGACTGAGGAAAGAACTGCAAAAGACAGTTGTGTCAGGGCACGATACCCTATGACCATGCATGTCCCAATCAAATTCAAGCTTACAGCAGCATATGCATACCAGAAATAGCAGGTGTGAGGACACCATCCCCGATGACCATGCATGTTCCCAGTAGAACAAGAACAAGAAGCCCAATGCGGACTTGTTTGTGTCGTTCAAAGAAAGATTTGACACTAGAAGTATGTTGATGCTGATCCGGTCCTTGTAGCGTCGTGTAAGTTGATAGCTCTTCATCAATTGATTGTTGTGCAGGCAATAAGCTGACTTTCATGTGTCTACACAGTAGTGAATACAAGGCGAAAGTACCACCTGTTTCCCATACCAAGTCCCAAATTATCCAAATGATCAATAAGAAGTACAATGGTGACACTGGCAGATTTTGCAGCCAGTACATAACACCATTTCATGTACTACCAACATCTTTCATGATAGAAGGTCCCTGTGACGTTGATAGATTTTGCAGCCAGCACTTGAAACCATTTTATATAAACACAAACATCTCCTACAATAGAGGGACCAGATTTCATGCATTGTGTAACTATACAGCTCAAGGCTTCAAGGAGTTCAGCTACAAGTTTCATATGGCCCTTTGTTAATGCTTCATACACGCATACATTAGCCTAGATAATTTAAAGAGGAAAGTAGCATATTTGTGACATAACTCAATACTCCAATGTCATATCACCTCTGAATTTCAACCACTTTAAAAAGTGAAGGCTTTCTTGTAGTAAATTCTACTAGTCCTTCGACTGTGAAAATAAATGCATCATGCCTAAGGCTTTAAAAACCCAACAGAGTTCAACTTCCAGAATCCAAAGTTGACCTTTATTTTGTGTTATACTGTAACAGCAAGTATGATTAGACCAAATGACCAAAGAGCAGCACTTCTCACTAAAAAGCCCCCCAAAAAAAAGAGACTACCATCCTTTTTCAAGTGAGAAAAAAATGTCAAATTGCTTGAAAACTTGCAAGTTTGCCAATTTGCTTGGCAACTAGCCAACTTGTCTGCTGCCAACTTTTTGGCCGCAAGTAACAGAGAGACAGTCTTTCATGGTCAGCCATGTGCATATGTGGCATACACACAGCACTATGTATCCAACATTGCACAATACATTTCAATTTCTTAATCCAAAACGGACAAAGCAAATGCATTCTATCTCCTTTAAACCCAAAATGGCTTCTAAAATGGATGGATAATACCCACTCAAGGGCCCCCTCTCGAAGGAATATTTTCTTTGATTGCTGCAGAAATGAATGAATACAAGACTGGGCTGGATTCTGCCTAGACAGAAGACTGACCTGAACCTGCATTTTTCCTCAGTAAGGAACATTTTCAACCTGCACACACGGGCTGAACAGGGGACTGAACTGGCCGAGTTGCGTTAGATCCCTAAGGTGCTTTGTTTTCTCCATGCAGACTCCAAACGGCTGCTGGAGAACTTCACGCTAGAGTCCTCAGATGTTGACAACTTTCTTGGATGTGTTTGCTTCCAAATTGGCCTGCTGGGGCTGCCTTGGTAGCACATGCTTGCAATGGACTTGACGATGGGAAAGAGGGGACTTGACTACCCTTTCTATAGGAGCATGGTCCCCTGTCAGGTTCGCCGACTGGTCCTAGGAGACCTGTAGGCCTAGGTGACTTCTAGTTGTGTGGCTTTAAGCCTTTTTGGCTGGCGAACTTGGTCACGTTGGTCACGTAGACCCTCATGCCCATGGGCATGGCCCAGTGTGGACTGCCCACATGCCTTGAGTTTGGATTTGGTCCATTCAAACTTGCCCATTTGGTCCATGAATGGCCTCGACAAAGGTGTATGCTTCCCATATGTCATCCAGTAGTTGCTGCTAGTACATTGGACCAGGGTTCACACACAACTATGAGCCATGCCTACACACCTAGACATAGACCTGAGTTGCCTAGGACACATGGCATGTGCCTAAAAAGTGTCCAGGTAACTCATACACCATTTCATACTGCCAGAGGGTTACAAAAGATAGTGCCAGATGGGCACGACCGGACATTACAGGACACGCTCGACACGACCAACCACGCTTGGCAGGTACACCAACTATTCATACCTAGACAAGGGCTTGTTGGAACCTACCGGTTAGGGTTAGCAGCAACAAGACACTCAAAGTAGAGCTCAAACAGAGTGAGAGAGTGAGAGGCAAACAACTCGATGATGATTACCAAGTAGAATGAGTGGTACAAGGTACTAAGCTTATATAAGTACACTCCAAATGATAAGTGTTAGTTGGTGTTTACATGCAAGGAGAAAAAACCTCCCAAGAGGGAAAAAGTGCCCCGGCTAGTCCTAGAGTGTTCACACACCATAGCCCGTAACATAGATGTATATACCGTCATAAGGCCAGATGAATCTGAACTTATGAGTAATTTTAAAAGAAAGAAGAGAGAGTAGTAAAAATAACTTGCAAAAATAGACACACGCCCACATACACACACACACACAAATTCTTTATTGAACTACAAACAAGCTAAACAAATTTTTAATAACTAATAAGCAAAACAAACTTTAAATGACTAATTCACTAAAACAAAACAAGTAAAGACAAGAATACAAAAAGTGTGAACTTTACCTCAAAGATTGTCCAATGATGAAGTATAAGATCATCAACTTCATCAGCCATAGCTTGGACTAGATGCTACAACATCCCTACTCACGTCATCAGCACCCCAGAGTAGGTGCAGGTGTACATATAAAAAAAATTATCCTAACCTAGAGAACACAATGTTTATACAGAGACCAACAAGCTGAGTTTCTATCACTTCTCTAGAGGTGAAGGACAGACTCAGCCATGATGAAGGCTAGCACTTACAACTAGACTAGCAAAAACAATTCACTTCCCTATTAAAGCAATGATTAAGCAAGATTAGAAGCAATGATAAATAACAACTAAGAACTAAAATGATCTAAACAGAAAATGGGCTTTTAAGCTCCCTATTTTTGTGAAACTTATTACTTATAATCTTAAACATTCCAAAAGCAGAAATCTCAAAGATATATACATCGATTCAAAAAGCAACAAACTTTGCTTAAAGCAATAATCCTTTTGCACAAGCAAATTGATGAGTTGGCAAACTTGAGTAATAAAAACAAACTTGTTTGAACAAATACGAGGAATCTGAAGAACTGAGAAGAGACAACACCATATTTAGTTATTTTAGAAATGTTAGAAGTGAAATGAGGCATTCTTATGATATTTAAATTGAAATACTCGGGTTGTAAACGTTTATCATATATATCTACATCTAAACCAACACAAGATTGAGAAATCTTAAGGTCCAAAAAAGAACAATGGTCATTATTTGCAGTGTAGTCAAGTTCACAAAACTCTTTGGGATAAATTCCTCCACCTAGAGAGGTAGGGTTTAAATACATAAAGTCTTGGAAATCAGAAATATTGGGAATAAAAAGATCATCAACAAAACGTCTCACTTGACAAAGATTGTAGAGAAAGACAGGACACGTATCAACGGAAACTAGGCGTTCCATAAATTCAAATTCATATGTAAAAAGATAAAAGTTGGCAAGAAAAACAGCACAATTAGTACCCATAGGAATACCAATGATTTGTTTAAATAAGAAATCGCCTAAAGTTATATAGAGTTTATCTAGGAGAAAATCTAACCAAGACATTATATCATCTTGGTCTACAATCTTAGTATATCTTTTTTTATTCTTGGCTATGTCTTGGTTTTTGTTTTTCAACCAACAAAAATCAAAATGAAGAGCTGATTTTTCTATCAACAAAGCCCATAACATAGATGTCTACAAGCCCCCTCTAGAGTGATGTTGTGAACATGTACAAGAATCTGAAAGACGAATCCCCAAAAGGAAATAAGCTAGGGCATTGCGGAAAGCTTCAAGCTTTTCACAAGGAAGAGCCTTTGTGAATTAATCTTCCACATTGTCATGTGTAAAGACATAAACCAAGCTGATCTCTCCTGCGTGGAGCCTCTCCCTGACATAATGATAATGCACCTCCATGTGCTTCTTGTGAGAAGGGTTCCTCACAACTTCCAATGCGCACTAAGAGTCAGTGTGTATAGGAGTGAAGGACTATTGTCCAACACTAAGATCCACCATACACACTCAATGGTAGCTGTAAATGTTACCCTGTACTCAACCATACAGCTAGATGTGGCCACTGTCAGTTGTTTCTTGTTGAGCCATGATATGCATGAGCCACCAAGAAAGACACAAAATCTGCTAGTGGACACTCTAGTGTTGTAACATCCTACTCAATCCGAATCATTGAAGGCATGCAGTTGTGATTCACCGGGCAACCCCCCGGGATGAAACAATCCAAGGAACTAGGTGCCTTGTAAGAAGTGAAAAACCCGCCTAACAACCTTACAATGACTAGTACTTGGGCAAAGCACAAATCTACTCTAGCTGTGAGACCCCATATTAAATGCATGGCCTTGCATTGCATAGGTAGGTCAAGCATCCAACAACCTGTTGATATAGTGTCTGATCAAAAGGCTCTCCCGAATCCCAAGTGCTAAGCCTGGCACCTGTCTCAATTGGTGTAGACAAAGGTTCACAATCCTCAAGATTAAACCTTTTAACTAGTCTCTGTACGTACTTTGACTTACTTAGACTACATCATGACTATCCCATCATCACGTTGTAAGAATTGAATCCCCAAATAGTAATGCAATGGACCCAAATCTGACATCTGAAAAAAACCACAAGGCTGAGATACAAACACTCCTTGTGCAAATCACCATTCAAGAAGGTAGTTTTAATGTCGAACTAATGCACATTCCATCCATGATGTGTTGCCATAGCAATGATTCTCCTGACGATGGTCATACAAGACGTGGGAGCAAAGGTCTCATCATAATCTATGTCCTACTATGCATAGCCAATCAATGCTACCATCAGACTTTCTCTTAATCTTATAGACCCACTTCGTACCAATAGCCTAATTGCCAAAAGGCAAGTCAACTAAATCCCAAGTGCCATTTTTCAAAATGGAATCATATTCCTACTGCATGGCCTGCATCCAATGACAATCCTCCTTTGCTTCCTCGAAGGAAACAATTTCCTCGTCATTGCAAGTAGCATGATCCACAAAATGCTCAAATGTATCACGAGAACTAGCACGTGTTCGCCCTACCAAAGGAGCCACTACATTGCCGTCTCGCAAGGTTTGCAAAAGCCAACGAGGCACCAATTTACCTTGCTGAATTGCTGTCCTCTCTTCTTCCACTGCATCATCAATGTATGCCTAATGGGTGCAACATATGGCATAGCTGGTTGCTGATTTACAGCCTGTATGGGCTGATTTCCAGCAAGTACAGGCTGATTTCCAGCCATAGGCTGAGTGTCCATATGCCAAACACCTAGTATGTGTGTCCCGCGAGGGAAGAAGAGTATCAAAGAGATCCTGTGAGGCAACAGATGGCTGTTTTATGCATTCAAGGTGAAGTTTCCACAAAGACCACGTCTCCACTAACCATAATCTGCTGAGAAGCAAGATGGTAGAGACGGTACACTTAATTTTCTGCACTATAGCCCACAAAAATACATTTCATTGCCTTGTCATCAAGCTTGGTACGGTGTTGCTTAGGCACAAGAGCATAAGCCATCATGCAAAGCTTCGAAGGAGTAATAGTCTACTACGCTTTCGTTGGGCATCTGTTATGTTCATATGCTGCACACATAAGAGCTTCCATCCAAAACTTGTGAGACAAACTTTGGCCTTTAACCATACATTGTGCCATCTCCATGAGAGACCTATTCTTTCTCTCCCATATACACCATTTTGTTGTGGTGTATAAGGCACGGTACATTGGTACTGAATGCCCCTTTCTAACAAGTATGCATTAAACTCTTTCTACATGTATCCCCTCCACTATTTGTACGAAGGGTTTGCACTTTCCAGCCTGACACCTTTTCAGCCATGTGCTAAAAAGTGCCTAAAGCACATAAACACCTCTGATTTTGCCTTCATAGAATAGACCCAACTAGATCTAGAAAGGTGAACATGACAAAGTAGAGGCATCCTCCAATAGATGGTGTCAGCATCAGACCACATACATCACTATGTATAAGCTGCAATTTATGGGCAGCCCTCATTGAACCATCTTTGGGGAATGATGTGCGATGCATTTTGCCCAATATGCAACCCTCATATAGACATGCTTGACGGGGTCATCAAGTGGTGGCAAAGTTAAAACCATGTCACACCTTTGAAGGCATAGCAAACTACTAAAGTTTAGTTGACCAAACCAAGCATGCCATAGCTCAACATCTCTCATCCTAGATGTGGTAGCACCTACAAGTGCATCATGTGAAGCTCTCTCATATACATCAAGCCTATAGAGACTATGACATAAAGTGCCAAATGCAACTATACTATGATATCTCCATCACTACAATCATGTGATGTGCATCTGTCATCAACAACAAAACGGACAACTAAACCAAACCAAGCAATGGCCGAATTTGATAGGAGATTCTTTTTTATCCCTAGCACATACACTACATTTTGAGAGCGTGATCGTCCTACCATTGGCGGCAATGAGCACAATCTTCTCAACTCCTACTACATAAGAAGAATTGTTGGCACATGTAACACTACCCGCCTTGGGTGTATCTCCCAATGAGGTAAATAAATGGTGTTGTGGCGTAATGTGCTTGCTAGCACCACTATCAAAGTACCATACATGAGAATCTGCCACTGATAAGCATGCATCATGTAAAAAGGGTCATAGCTACACTGAACCTCGAACGCCCAATCGTCCTGAGCATAGTTAGTTGTTTCCTTCTTTTCAGTACTAGGTGTTGATGCTTAAGCCACAAACAATCCTAAGTCTTTCTTCTCCTTTTCCTTAGCAAGCCTCTTCCTGCATTCATTGATGTAATGACTTGGCTTGCAGCAATAAGTGCTTTTTCCTTCTTCTTGGGCTCACTGTCCCGTGTTACCATCTTTGCCAAAAGAGTTGGTTGATCCACCTTTTCGCTTATAGCCACTGGCACCAAATATTTTGCCTTTGTCTTTGACATAGGCAGCAAAAGCCCGATCCCCAATCCTCTTGCCAAACCTGTTCACTCTACATTGCTCCTCTTGCAGAAGTAAGGACACCAACTCGTCAAAAGAGAACGTGTTGTGATTGCCCATCATAAGCAACCTGAATGTCATGGAAAAACCCTAATATGATTTAGGTAATGCATTGAGGATAGAAGAGACAAGAGAAGAATTTGGTATGATCTCATCAATGTTTGCAAGCTACTCTCGAAGGTCTTTCACCTTCATTAGGTAATTATCGAAACTGCTTCTTCAAGTAGGCAACATGTGCCTCATTGCACACATAATAAAGTGCTCCAAGGGCATCCCATGCTAACTTAGCAAGGACACAAGTGTGTAAGCCCAACGGAGCATGTAGTGACAGATTCAACCACATGTACAAAAGATATAGATAGAAAGAAAGAAAGAAAGAAAGAAAGATTTTATTAACGTCTTCCAAAAGACCGAACTCGGCCTATGAGACAAATCAGTGTACCTGTGTGGGGTATCCTCTGTCATCCCAACAAAATGAAAAAGTACTGAACTAAAAAGCTGAATCTGGGTGTGCAATAAGTACAATGAGTGGGGGGGAGGGGATGTAGTTCTACTACTAGGAGAATGCAAAGCTATATGCATGGAGTATACAATCATGATATGCAACCTAGCTAACTCCATCCTGTACCATACTGGGGGTATAAAATGGTATACATCAATGAAGGGGTTGTCCACAGCTCCCTGAAGAACATGCCTAGGTCTGCTCTGATGTGAGCCAGTCGCTCCGCACCCTCTCTGTGAAACTGAGCTCTGATCTCTGTCATCTCTCTCTGGTATAGGCGTGGTGTCCGAAAGCCAGGTGTCTTCTGTCTCTTGTGGGCTCTGAGTGTCTCTGCTCTCTGGAGAGTAATTCCGTGCTGTGTAGGGACTGGGAGTGGGATGGATCTCTGAAAAAATGTAGTAATTTGTGTCCGTCGTCCCCCCTCTGGAGCTGTCTGAGCCTGTAATGATGTCTCTCTGTGACGTTGTATGTATAGAATGAATCTCCCCAGTATGCGCTAGTCTGCTACCTCAAAGATCTGGCGTAGGGAATGTGGCTCTCTGAATAAAATGGGATATCTCTCTCTGATGGCTATATATGCTCTGCATCTGCATACACAATGCTCCTCACTCTCCACCTCCTCTCTACACAATCTGCATACCCTCTCCTCTCGGGGGATCCATGCTATATCAAGTACGAGGAAATAGATTGCTTTATTGCTTTAGGAACTTGTACATGACTAATGAGTGGAATTGAATTCCCCTCAACTCCTACATCAAAAGTTACATTCTTGCCTTTAAAAGGAAACCTAATCTTGTTTCAAACCCAATCAATGGCCGGGTCTTTCTTCTTATGCCAGGGCATATGCAAAATCACATCACAATGTCCAACTTTGCCAACAACAAAGTTCTCATGATCCACAGTCTCCAATCTGTAAGCGAAGCTTTCCCAAAATAGGAGTCATCACGGCTGACATTCCTTCAAAAGTGGCACCTGCAGTAATAGGAGTTCCGAACCTATCCAGAGGGAGGTTCATGGCTTGAACCACTCCAGGATGGATGTAGTGGTGGGTAGCACCACTATCGAAGTGGATAAGCACGGGTTGGTTTGCCACTTTGCCCCAAGCTTTGAAAAGTTGCCTCTTCTCAGGTCGTGTGTCATCTTGATATTGGAGTTCTTTCAGCAATGCATTACTTTGGGGCAGTTTGACTTCTTGATTTGGACTATCACGACATTTTGCAGCCATGTGTCCTTTCTTTCCACATCGGAAACATTTACCTTCTTTGACATACTCCTCAAGGCGCTTGTGGCATAGCTTCTTTTGGTAACAGGGTACAATGGAGGTTTATCCTCATTCTTGTTCTTCTTTTCTTGTGGCTCGTTGCTTGCTTGAGATCCTCCTTTGAACCTCTTCTTTTGGGTTGAGTCTCGATTCTCATTCTTTAATTTGCCCACCATCCAAGGCATATGTAGAGCTTTGTCTTGCAAGGCTTTATCTTGGGCTTCTTCCAAGGTTTTAGGTCCCACCATATAAACTACTTGCATAAGCTTTGGTTGTAATCCATTGACAAACTTACGCATTTCCATCAATGATGGGATGGGAGTATATGAGGTAAACTTCAATGAGATGGCTGAAAATTTATTAAGATATGTTGCCACGCTTTCTCCGACCTTTTGCTTTACCTCATCCCATTCCTTCTGCACATCTCCCTCAAAGTTGCGGAAAGAAACTTTTTGTTGAACATGGTTTTGAAATCGGTCCCTGAAGTAGGCTCGGTCCCATCTTGTACAACTTTTAGCCACCAATTCAAGGCAGCATCCTTCAAATGCATACGGACCATGCGGAGTTTGGATTTTTCGGAGAAGTCCTCTCCTCCAAAGGCGGCGTCAAACTGTTTGATGAAGGATAGGGCTTCCTGGGTGTCCCGCTTTCCATAAAAGATATCAAACTTTACGCTTTTCTCTCCCGGATTGAAGTCCACTTTGCCGGTTGAAGGCTCTTTTGCCTTCTTCTCTTCTACTAGGCCTGAGGAAGCTGCATCAAATAGAGCAGGTCTAGGGGTAACTTCTCTCTATCCTCCATGAGTGATGGATCGGGTGGCTTTGGGTTCTTCTGCAATGGTAACCCCTTTAGCTCATAAGTATGCTTTGGCGGCTTCCACACCTTCAGCTTTAGTGGCTTGGGCTTTGATAAAGTCTTCGAACATTTGAGCTCTTCATTAGTCTTGTTCCTTCTTGATTATCCAAACTAGGAACTCTTCATCCTGAAGATACTGTTTGAACTTTTGAAAATCTCGCTATTCTGCTACTGTCATGGTCTCATGAGAGACAGATAGGCGGCCTTGGATCCCTCCTTGATGTTCTCAATTGCCTTCGTAGTTATTCCCTTCTTGAGTCCCTTGGTCTCCCTCAACTCTTGGCATGGTTCTATCACCACAGAAAAATACCCTCGAAAAAAATTCTTGCTTTGATACCACTCTAAACCCAACAGAGCATACAGTGGCAAATTCAACCACATGTACAAGAGATATAGATAGAGATAGAGAAGGGAACAGAAGGATGGGTATAGGGGTTTCACACAGTACACCACATTGAGCAGGGAATAGGCACCGCCCCCTCTTCAAGAATTTTTCAAGAACAATCCACGGGCTTTTCCAAGCCAGGACCAGTACAACAAATGAATACAATATCAAACAAAGTGCTGATGTCGAAGTCAGACTGAAGTCGATGTCGAGGCACAAAATCTCTATTGCCGAGCTCACCACGAGGATGACCCACAAGAGTCTTACACCGAGCTAGTACCAAAATCCAATGTCTGAATCAAACTAATGCTCCCAAATATCCACAAGGTTCTCTACACTCAATCTGGACAAAGGCAATTCCAAGAGGCTCACACCAAGGTGGTAAATATGTGACTCCAAAAGGCGACCCCTCCTCCTTGGGAATTTAGAGAAGCTAGCGGCAGCGTCGCTTTAGGGTGGCGCAAGAATAGCGCTAGTTGCACAGGTGTCTGGCGTTGGCGGCGTCTAGAGGCAACAAGGGGCGGAAATACTACACAGGGCAAAGGCGACACACAGGGCAAAGGCGACACACAGGGCAGAGGCGGCGCAGAGGGCAGAGACGGCGGTGGAGCTTCCCAGAGATGGCGGTGCTTCTCTCAAGGCGGTGCAGGCGTGACGGTGGGCCGCAAAGCAGTGGCGGACATGGGCGCTACATGGGCGGCTGCCGGCGGAGATGGATAATCTGGGTGGCGCCAGGAGGTAGAAAGGGAAGATGATAAATCTTCAAGGGGAGAAGAAGGAGGGGGGGGGGGGGGGGGGGGTCTCTCTTCAAAATCTCCACCAGCGGATGATTCTCCAAGAGGGTACAAGCTTTCTTATACACTTGATGGGGGTCCCTGTTTCTTGTCTTGCCTTGCTTTTGCTTTGCCTCTTTGCTTTTGTTTTATTTTCTTGCTTTTGCTTTGCCTTTTTGCTTTTTTTTTATTAAATATTAATAATAGTCAAAGTTCTGGATTTGTGCTTTTACAATCTTCAATGCCTTGCTTTTTGGCCCTGGAGCTGCTTTTTGAAAAAGCTGCTTTTAGCTTTTTGATCCGGTTCGATGTCCTCTTTCCAATGGTACCGTCAGCTTTTGGTCAACATAGTTTGACTTTTGCTTTTTCTTGCTTTTTGACCAAGACTGGTACTTTTTCCTATGCCAACCTGAGGATCCATGTTCCCATGTACCCATCAACCTATCCAAGTGTCCGGGCATGAGTTCCATCATGTGAAAAGAGCTTGGAGGACCAAACAGTTTCAAGTGGATATGTGGAATGATGCTCCTCTTCACTGAGAGGACAATGAGTGCATAGGCATATGCATCCCTGGCATCCAACCGTCACCAATCCAGAGTAAGAGGTGTGGGTGCCTGAACCACAAACGATCCAGAAGTAGTTGTGTTACCTATAGCAATAGCAGCACCTAGTTGTCGCCCATCTGGCGAGAGAGGACGGGCCTCTTCACCAGAAATCATGACCCACAGGTCTTTGGGCAACCAACACGTGCCTCATCATGTATTCCCACTGTGGGTAATTTGTCCCAATTTGTCCTAAGCAGTAAGCATGCCAAATACATCATCGTGCCTGCCATAATAACCTCCAAAAAAACTTGTGTCTCACACACTGCAAGTGTCTAAACACACTACAAAGCCAATGTCCAATGAATGCAACCTAGATGGCTGGTAGGTGACCCACTGATAGCTGCAATCTACAAATGTAATAAAAATGCAAGTGTAGGGATAGAGCTTACACCTCAATTGTCGATTTCGGAGGCATCTAAGGTCAATTTCATGAAAAACCCCAAACCTGTGTGTGCAAAGTAGCTTTAATTGCCCGATTTTGTTTAAAAATCAAAAAATCCCCAATCTGTGTTGAAACCCTAATCTGTGCTACAGAAATGCTTCAGCAAGTACTTTAAGTACAAGTAGGTACACACATGTATAAGCAAGTACAACTGGATTCAAGCATGGTTGTAAGTACAAACGACAAGTATGGCGACCATATAGATGCAACCACAGGGATGTATGGGCAGGTATGGACATCACGCGTGTGTATGAACACGTGCAGGCATCGCGCATGTACGGGCAGAGAATGTATAGACGGGGAAAAAATTCAAGGCGCTAACACTCTAGGCAGAATCAACCTAGAGCTCTAATACCAAATGTTGGAAACTGCACGTTAGGGTTAGCAGCAACAAGACACTCACAGTAGAGCTTAAACGGAGTGAGAGTGAGAGGCACACAACTCAATGATGATTTACAAGTAGAATGAGTGGTACAAGGTACAAAGGATAAGTACACCATGAAGTGCTGGAGAAAGCCTTCAGCAATAGAAGTCCTAAGATTTAGACAACGCGTGATTGTCACTTTAGCTAGAGACACCACCCCCCCCCACACACCGTAGTGCCTGCATTGATGCACCCCATCCCCACACTTCAACTCTCTCTTATGATCTGTATACATACCCATCATGGACATCCTCAATCTTTTTAGCTTAGATCTATGTCTAACCCTAATAACCTACAATGCGGATTGCGATTGACCAGATACGAGTTTCATCCCACCGCCTCAAAGTGGAAACAAGGAGAGCTCAGTGCGTCTTCAGAGCAGAGCTGGGGAGCTCATACGGAGACCTAGGGAGGAGAGGATCTGTCGATTATGCCACATAGAGGTTGAGACAAAGGAGCATTACATTTGTCGTTGCCCAGTATACTATGAGATCCACAGGAGGTTTCACAATCTATTCCATGAGGGGTTGGCCCACTTTTCAAGATTATTGATGTTACGAGCCTGTGTTTTTTCCTCTGGACAACGAGCAGGTGGACACGGGCACGGGCACAGGACACAGTGTGGACATGCACATCAGTTAGATCTGAAAAGGAAACCCATGTTGGAGGCCAGCCCAAGTGTGAAAGGGGACAAAAAGGATCTGCAAAAATCTTAAGGTTTTTAAAACCTTTGAAGACAAAAACATTATTATTTAATAAGCAGGCGTTTTTGAAAACCTTGCTTTTGGCATTTTTATGAAAAACGCATCTTCTTTATTTAAGGGAAGGTGGTGGATTGGAGGGTGTGGTCACGGCATGGCTGCATGGGTACACTGTCGCTGCAGCTGGGTACCGCCGCCACCGGGTACCGCAGCTGCCACCAACTACTGCTGCTGCGCCACCGTCAAGTACTGGCGCCGCCGCCGAGTACAGTCGAGCGCCGCCGCTGGTACAGGTGCCGCCCCTGCCAGAGCCGTCGCGCCGCCACGCTGTGACTATAGGAAGGACATATGGTTTGGTACAACCCTACTGCTGTTTGGGAAAGGGTTCGTGGGGATCCATGGTTGAGATGGAGAAGACCTTTTCAAGTAGGGAGATATTGTACGGGTGTGCCTTCCCTATAGAATTCTTTGCTGTAATAACGAGAGTTCTTATTTGGAAAGTCCTGGGTGAAAAGCTAAAAGGGATCCTATTGGTAAAGGATTCGACAAGTTGTACTGTGTACTCATTTTTTGATCAAGTAAAAAAATACCGCAAGGGGCGCCACTGCGTTTTGGGGCCAATCAATGTCCTTGTAGTTTTTTGCAGGAGCATTCTAGCTCCCTTGTTTGTTTTCCTTTTTCAGGTTCCCATGGGTGATGAAGTGTTTTATGTGCGAGTGTTTGTTCCACCGCCCGTCAGATTTTCTAAAGGCCGGTTTCATGGTTCCATTGCCGGGATTTCATCGACTTTCTCAAGGAGGCGAGCCCGTGGTTGTCACATCAAAAGCTTCAACATGTAGAAAGTGAAAAGGAAGTGCAAGAGATAATGCAGGATTGTGTATCTTTGCCCTTATGAGGTGAAGAGGAAAAGCTAAAGATGAAGCTCAGGAGAAAAGACACCAAGGACAGGCAATAGTCAGCCAAGAACAAGAAGCAGTTGAAGTGTTATGGTGCAAAACTGTTGGGTTTTATGCTGTGTATGCACCCAGGGGAGTGCTAGTGATCATCAGTAGGTTACTGGGGCACTTTTTACTTCAGTTAGTGGAGGTTTTTTCCCCCAGTTTTAGCTTAGTTTCACTTATAATAGTTTATAAGTGATTTGGTCCACCTGGCACACTTTATGGCCAGACCATGTGAACACACCTTTTAGGTCACTTCTTTATGTGGCTATTGTACTTCATTTTTATCACTACTCAATACATGAGAAGTCGTGTTCCTCTCTCTTTCTCTCACGCCTCTTGCTGAACTACCTTCCAAACCCTAACCCTAATAGCAGAACTCCTCCATTTGGTATCAGAGCACCCAGGTTCACCCAGCCATCAGTACCCTGCTGCTGTCCGTACATAGTCGCCTAGAACCTGCAGTTCCGTACAATATCTGCAGGCGACCAGCAGCACTTGCAACTATCCGTACAGTTCATCGCCCAGCTGTTAGCTGTCCATACCATTCGTCGTCAGCTGCACGCCTAGAACCTGCAGCTCCGTACAGCACCTGCAGGCGACCAGTTCTGTTCAGAACTCTGGAGCTGCTCGTACAGTGAGACGCCAGCAGCAGCAGCAGAGCAGGTTCACCCAGTTCGGTACAGTACTCTGCTCTGTACTGTAGCCATACAGTCGACCCACCTGCTCCGTACAGCAGTCCAGTACCTGCTGCGCATACCTGCAGCAGCTGACCTGTTGACAGCTGTTTCCGCACAGTATCGGCTGCGTGTACCTACTCCGTACAGTCGCCATACAGTCGACCAGCTTCCGTACTGTTGTTTCGAACAGCAAACAGTCGACTTGTACCTGCAAAAATCACATTTGTGGTAAGCTTTACAAGTTTTGAAATTTGGGCATTTTCTCTGTGAAAATTTTCTGCCAGATACAGGCAGATTTTCTTGCAAAGAAATCTCTACAGGTTTTTTGTAAGGTTTTGGGTGTAGTAACTTTGGGCACTTTGGCACTGTGTGAGCCATTTTCATTGCTCTACTCAATCAGTGGTGCATTTTGTTGCACATTCAGAGGATTGAGAGTGCAAGCATATTTGGGTCAGCTGTATTCAATGGAGTACAGTTGCTTTCAGGGTTATTGCTTTTGGGTTTTTTGATACACAGGTACAACATTGTGCATTGGCATAATGGCAAATCAACAGCAGAGTGATGTATTCACGTATTTGTCTAAGGAAGACAAGTTGGATGGCATGAACTACTCCTTGTGGAGTTTTATGCTGAGAAATGTGCTCGTGGCAAAAGGTCTTTGGGATTTTGTTAGTGGTGATGAACCACGTCCAGGTCCATTGGCTCCGGAGACTCCTCCCCAAGGGGGTGCTCGTGGAAGAGGACAATAGGCACAGGCACCAAGTCAGCCACTGCCTGTTCAAAGAACAAATGCTCAGAAGACATGGGATGCCAGAGATGCACAAGCCTTATCACTTATTGCATTGTCAGTACAGAGGTCTATTATACCTCATATTCGTTCAACTGGCTCTTCACGGAATGCATGGGTGACTTTGGAGCAGATGTATGCTGCTCGTAATGAGACACGGATCTCATTTTTGAAAAGAGAGCTGGAAAACCAGAAAATGCATGAAGGAGATGATATGTCTAGCCACTTGAACAAGCTGCAGGATTTGAGAGAGCAACTCATCAATGTGGATGAGATTATTCCTGAAACACAACTTGTATCCACCATCTTAAACTCTTTGCCAAGATCCTACTTGGCTTTTCATACCTCTTTGAACCTCAGCATGAGGAATGCTGTTGAGCCCCTTAAGTATCAGGAACTTGTTGCTCTCTTGCTACAAGAAGAGCAAATCAGGAAGAACATGAATATGAACTCAAGTGCTGAACAAGCATTTACGACAGGTCAAAAAGGGAAAGGCAAATCTCAGCCAAAGAGTTCAAATCAGAATTCAGGTGATGGTGGTTCATCTCAGGATACCATTAAAGGTGATGGATAACCCAAGAAGAAGGGCAAATGTCATTACTGTAAGAAGCCAAGTCACTACATCACAGAGTGTAGGAAGAGGATTGCCAAAGAGAAGGCAAAGGAATCTGGAATGTCTGTAAATGATGCCTCTAAAGCTCCTCCGGAGACTGCTTCTTTTGTTGAGGACAGGGATTACTATTTCTACACATGCAGCTATGATGCCTCTTGGTCTTCACAGGCACTCAGTGTGACAGAGCATGCATGTACTTGGTATTTTGATAGTGGTGCTTCAAAGCATATCACATCTCACAGGGATTTGTTTTGTCATGTAGGCCCTGCCCCTGTTGGCAAAACAGTTCAGTGTGCCAATAATGCTTCATATCCAGTTCGTGGCATTGGGGAGATTCAGCTCACAGCCATTGATGGCTCTATTCTTCGCCTTACAGATGCCTTATATGTACCAGGGATAAAGAAGAATTTGTTGTCCATTTCTTCTTTAGCACAGTGTGGTATGCAAGTCCACTTTGATGATGACAAATGCATGGTCAGAGACAAAGCTAATGCTTTGACCTTGATGCTTACTGGTACATTATGTCATGGACTTTATCAGTTGGATGCATTTCAGCCAGTGGATCAGTCTGCTTATAATGCATTCACTCTTACTCCAGCTATGGTTGATGTGGAGTTATGGCATGTTCGCATGGGGCATGTAAATTTTGGTAGTCTTATGCTTATGCAGCGACATAACATGTTGACAGACCTACTTCTTATGGAGAAGCATCCAGATCACATATGTGAAGGATGTATTTTGGGAAAAATGCATCAGTTTTCCTTCCCACGTGATCAGGCTCTACGAGCAACTGCAAAGTTGCAGCTTATACACAGTGCTCTTGGTCCCATGCAGACGAAGTCATTAGGAGGTTGCTTCTATTTTGCTACATTTATTGATGACTTCTCTCGTATATGCTGGGTCTATCCGTTGACACAGAAATCACAGGTATATGATGCATTTTTGGCCTTTGTAGCACTTGCTGAAACAGAGTCAGGATGCAAGGTTAAGACTCTCCGTTCTGACCAAGGGGGGGAATAATATGTGTCACACATGTTGAATTCCTTTCTTGAGAGTAGAGGTATCAAACATCAGTATACTACTCCTTATACACCACAACAGAATGGGGTTGCAGAAAGGAAGAATCGGTCACTCATGGAGATGGCCAGATGTATGTTAAAGGCAAAGAAGCTACCACGTATCTTTTGGGTGGAAGCTGTAATGTGTGCTTGTCATATTTTGAATCGATGTCCCACAAAGGCATTGGTTTCCATTACTCCTTTTGAAGCTTGGCATGGCCGCAAGCCTTCGGTATCACACTTTCGTACTTTTGGGTGTCTTGCATATGCACACATACCCAAAGAGTTGAGGAGGAAGTTGGATGATAAAGCCACAAAATGCATTTTTGTTGGGTATGGCCGTGAGAGCGAGGGCTACCGGTTATATGACCCACTATCCAAGAAGATATTCACTAGTCGGGATGTGATTTTTGATGAAAAATCAGAAATATCCATGGCTGGTTATGATGCAAATCAGGCTGAAAATGATGTGTTTGAAGGTCTACTACCTATGGAGTTTCATTCCACAGTTGGTGATCCAACCCATGAGGGTGCAAGACAGCCAGGCAATCATGAAGGTGGTGCAGAAATTCAGCAACAAATTGAGCCAAAAGTTGAGCCAAATATGGGGCAGCAGGCTCCACAGGTCAGACACATACCTAGATGGTATTTGAGGACATTACAGGACAGCCATCTAGAGGGTCCTCTTGCTAGTCGTACTCGTGGGGAGACACGGACCAATGAGCATGCACACATCATGGATTTGAATATGGTTATGGCAGCCAGTTTACAGGATGATGATGAGCCTGATTCATTTGTGGATGCACGAGACAATGTGCATTGGAACAAAGCCATGCAGGATGAGCTTGATTCTATTAAAAGGAATCAAACATGGGATTTGGTTGATCTGCCCAAATTCAAGAAAGCCATTGGTACTAAGTGGGTCTATAAGTTGAAAAGACATGCAGATGGATCCATTGACAGGTACAAAGCCCGTTTAGTTGCAAAGGGCTATGCACAGAAGAAGGGCATTGATTATGAGGAGACATTTGCTCCTACATCCCGTATGTCGACACTTAGGTGTGTCATTGCATTGGCTGCACATCGTGGTTGGGTTGTTCATCAGTTGGACATCAAGACTGCTTTCCTACATGGGGACCTTGAGGAGGAAGTTTATGTACATCAGCCCATAGGTTTTGCAGAACATGGTCATGAAGGGAAAGTATGTAGGCTGAAAAAAGCCTTGTATGGTTTGAAACAAGCTCCACGAGCTTGGTATGCAAAGATAGATGCTTTCCTGCTCACTCAAGGCTTTGTGAACAGTCCATCAGAAGCCACTTTGTATGTAAAGAAAGAAGAGAAAGATCTCCTGGTCATCAGCCTTTATGTAGATGATCTTTTGCTCATGGGATCAAATGATGACAAAATTGCAGCCTTTAAAGAGATACTGAAACAGACATTTGACATGTCTGATTTGGGGCTCGTACACTACTATTTGGGCATACAGTTTGTGCAGGATAACAAAGGCATTGGGTTGTTGCAATCTCGGTGTGTTGCTAAACTTCTGGAGAAGTTTAAATTTCAGGATTGCAAGCCTATCAGCACTCCTATGGAGCCTGGGATGAAACTGTCACTACAAGATGACAGTATTTTATTTGATGCCACTACATATGCTCAGGCTGTTGGGTGCCTTATTTACTTGTGTACTACACGGCCAGATATTTAGTATGCCGTATCTCAGTTGAGCAGATTCATGCACAGCCCGCGATTGTCACATTGGCAAGCTGTGAAGCGTGTATTCCGGTATTTGCAGGGTACCTTGTCTCTTGGATTGCTTTATCCTGAGGGGGGGTGACATGCAGTTATATGCTTACAGTGATTCAGATTGGGCTGGTGATTTTGATACCAGACATTCCACTAGTGGCAATTGTTTCTTTCTTAGCTCTTCATGTATTTCTTGGCTAAGCAAGAAACAGACCACAGTGGCCACTTCGTCTTGTGAGGCAGAGTACAGAGCAGCCTACACTACTACCGTTGAGTGTGTCTGGCTGCGTCGTCTCATGATATGGATATTTCAGTGGAGGAGCCTACACCTATCTATACTGATAGTCAGAGTGCCATTGCCATGGCCAGGAATCCTGTGTTTCATGCTCGCACAAAACACATTGAGATTCACTATCATTTTGTTCGGGAGAGACTCCAGGCAGGTGATATCAATCTGATCTACTGCCCTACAGATCAGGATGTGGCAGACATCTTCACTAAGGCATTACCACGTCCGAAATTCGAAGCATTCCGCACTGCTTTGAATTTGTTTTCTTTTGGTGGATGATGTACAGTGATCACATATCACTCCAGGGGGGTTTGTTGGGTTTTATGCTGTGTATGCACCCAGGGGAGTGCTAGTGATCATCAGTAGGTTACTGGGGCACTTTTTACTTCAGTTAGTGGAGGTTTTTTCTCCCAATTTTAGCTTAGTTTCACTTATAATAGTTTATAAGTGATTTGGTCCACCTGGCACACTTTATGGCCGGACCATGTGAACACACCTTTTAGGTCACTTCTTTATGTGGCTATTGTACTTCATTTTTATCACTACTCAATACATGAGAAGTCGTGTTTCTCTCTCTGTCTCTCACGCCTCTTGCTGAAGTACCTTTCAAACCCTAACCCTAATAGCGGAACTCCTTCAAAAACATGGGTTGAAGGCTATGGCTTTCGACACTTTGTCACCAGTGGTATCTTCACGGAGGCTTCATGGGTTCGGAAGGCAGCTTCTTTCTATGTTTAGCAATGGTGATCTACTATGCTTCATTGGTGACTTGTGCTTACCACTTGGGTGGAGTGCAAGCAGGTTTTGGATGCCTGAGGATGTATCAGATGAGGCTCATATGGAAGAGGAGGAACTTGATGAGGTTCTTATTCCCAAGCAGATACTGGCACATAAGGAAAGAAAGGTACAAGGTAAAGTTTCCCATCGCTATCTTGTGAAGTTTAAAGAACTATTCACCGAAGGATGCGAAGTGGATGGAGGAGGGTGACTTAGAGCAGATTCACCTCAGGTATTGCAGCTTTATCTTGATGCCCATAGTTGTCACGGTACGAAAATACGATACGGTACGGTACGATACCGTACGGGAATATTCGGTACAATATGAAATTTTGGGATACGGTACGATAAAATACGGTTTTTATTTTTTACACTTACAAGCTATGGAGCTTCAAGCTTGAATGTGAGGGAAGGTTGGGAGGGCAGGAGTCTACAGTGCTTGAGAAACCAGTACATGGATATGTGTCTCTCTCGGTTGGATCTCCCGATTGTCTCCAAAAAAGAACCTGGATGGGTAATGCAATACCAAAGGTCTCCCAGTGTAGCGTTTATGACTAAGGGACCGTCCTTGCACAAATACGAGGAGTGCATCTAGGGTGATAAGTTTAGGGACTCCTCTCTAGATCAAAATGGCCATGTCCAAATGTTCTCCCTTGTGCATAACTTGAGAATCTAATTGTCTAGCCTACCTATACCAGGGATCCCCAAGTGATGTAGCAAGATTCTCTCATCCTACCAATCAAGTGTACACTACCAGTCTACCTCGCCAGATTTTTTAGGTCTCTCCACAACCCCATATGGAATACTGAGTGGACACGAAAGTTGCGAAGTATTGCGAGCATTTGGGATCTTCGTAAAGCAAGGTTTCTATTTTTTTTAAGCATTTGGAAAAAAAATTTCAAGGAAAAAAATTTTTTGGGGTTTTTTTTTTAAAAAAAAAAAAACCTAACTCGTACCGTACGATATCGTACGAATTCGTACGGTATCGTACGAATTCGTACGGTATCGTACCGTACGACTCGTACGTACGAATAGGTTCGTACGCGTACGAGAAACAACTATGTTGATGCCTTTGAGTTGGAGCCGACTCTTGTTACGGCTCATTCAGATTCAGCAAAGCATGGGTCTAGAGCATTGCCTGAAGCTCAAGAGGGGGGTAGCACCTCCGCTCCCTTGTTATAGAGAGGCTCAGTTTTTCATCTAGGAGTCGCTTCGTGACATCTTTGTATTCACCCGAGGTACTAAGGCTGACAGTACATCTGCTTATGGGACTTCTATGATATTGTGTACTAGTCACATGAGATGGTAAAGTTGGGTATGGTTCACAGTCGGCCGCACCATGAACTATAACTGCAACTATGGATAACTCTGTCTACACTTATGGTTAACAGAGATGGTTTTGGACTTTGGAACTAAGGTATGACTGAGAAAGATTGGGACATTGATCTTTGGAACTAAGGTATGACTGAGAAAGATTGGGACATTGATCTTTGTCATATGGTTCTGGCTGTTCTTGACCTCAAGATCAGTCATTTGGATTTTGAGATGATGCTATTTGTGGAGATGGTCTCCTTTGGAATGGCATGGTTTGGTTAAGCTCAAAGGCTGCGGCAACTTGAGCTAACACTTCGAGACTCTATGGAGGGCATAAGTCTTGCGAGCAGTCCTAGAGCTGGTTTGGTTCATTGATATATGGATTGAACTCTATTTGTGCATGTATGCATACACTTTCCGAGATATTATGATATTCTGGTGCCATTGGATCTTGGTACCCTTGAGAATAGATGGGTAATACTCTGGATGTGTCAGGATGAGATGCATGTATGTTGGTATGATACATCAAGTACTTTACCATGTTCATGGTGTATCACTGAACGTGGGATGGCCATAAGTAGATGTTAGAAGTCATCTCCTGTCTAGATTTATACACCAGGGCCTTTGTTGTGGGTGTGCCCGCCCTTATCAGTTGTTTTATCATTTTTCCTCACTCCCCGCATTTTTCCCCTATTTTTCCCATTTTTCTGTGGCTTGGGAGGCAACCCTGAGTTGGCAGGAGGATCCATTTGCTGGCCGACTACATCAGATTTGTGTACTGGAGCTGGCCGACTGTACTTGATGCAGTCGTGGACCCTCAGAGCTGGCGGACTGGCTGCATGCTGCTGGCCGACTGTAGATGCAGTCGTGGAGTTTTTTTCAGCAGGCCGACTGCACGTGTGGGGGCATATAAATAGGCCCCCAGCCCCATACCACTCATTGTATCATATCGGGATCTTCTTGTGTATATCAGAGCAGAGTTACACGCCTACATCTATCTCTCTCTTGTGCTGTATTTTTCTGCATGCGTTTTTGCTCTTGTGTTCCCAGATCTGGTCATCATCTCCGCTGCGTATTCTGACATGGTATCAAAGCCTAGGCTCTAGATAGTTCTTGGGATTTGTGTGAGCAAGAGGGGGACTGTTGTGTGGCTGATTTGTGGACTGTTTTGGACTGTTCGGGAAGAGGAGAAGCAAGAGGACGGCGGGCTGATTTGCTGGACAGCCACTTGCAGGTATTAGTTCTTCTTTGTTCCCACCCACCCACCCTTTTCAGAGTACATCCCCGCAATGGCAGATCTGTTTGAGATGGCCGAGAGGCATGTGAAGATCCCGACACTCCCCACGTTCCCGGTGGACCGTCAGTTGGACAGGAGCAACTACGGCATATGGAAGGTTATGATGGAATCTGTTCTGGAGTCTTACGACCTCGCTGATTTCGTCGTTGTTGGTAAGTAAAAAGCAACCAGGCGACTACATCTATGGGCAACGAGCAATGGGCAGCTAGGTAGGCGTCAGGCAAGAGTCTCTCTGCAGACAATATGGCAGACAGACGAGGGTCAGATGGGAGACTCTCTACACCAGATGGCTGCATGTGTGGAAGCAGTCAGCGTGGATCTCTCTCTCTCTATCTCTCTTGAAAGAAGGTGAGCTGAAGGAGGCACCGAGGGGCTAACAGCCAAGGAGTCTCTCTCTCTTTCTTCGCAAGCAGGTTTTGTTTACGAGATTGGGATACAGAGGATCAAGCTACATATGCACAGGATGATGTTCTTGGAAGAGATGTGTGTTGCTCTTCATCTTGGACTTATGTGTATTCAAAGATGGCTTGACACATCCTCTATCTTTCTCTCTCTAAGTTTTTGGCATCGTGATTGATGGTGCATATGAGGATTTATCTGTCATGGAAACAGGACATTAGTCTTTCGTAAAGAAACAAGACTTTGGTATCAGGGATACAAGCCTATGGTTTATGGATACAGGTCTATGGTTTATCAGATACAGGTCTTTGGTTTCGTGAGGAAAGCATATCTTTGGATTCATGTGAACAGGTTATAGTTTTCTCGAGGTTACATGCAGGCTGTGACTATAGGAAGGACATATGGTTTGGTACAACCCTACTACTGTTTGGGAAAGGGTTCGTGGGGATCCATGGTTGAGATGGAGAAGACCTTTTCAAGTAGGGAGATATTGTACAGGTGTGCCTTCCCTATGGAATGCTTTGCTGTAATAACGAGAGTTCTTATTTGGAAAGTCCTGGGTGAAAATCTAAAAGGGATCCTATTGGTAAAGGATTCGACAAGTTGTACTGTGTACTCATTTTTTGATCAAGTAAAGAAATACCGCAAGGGGCGCCACTGCGTTTTGGGGCCAATCGGTGTCCTTGTACTATTTTGCAGGAGCATTCTAGCTCCCTTGTTTATTTTCCTTTTTCAGGTTCCCATGGGTGATGAAGTGTTTTATGTGCGAGTGTTTGTTCCACCGCCCGTCAGATTTTCTGAAGGCCGGTTTCAATTGACTTCCTGAACCAATGCTATGTATAATGTAAGGATCTTCCTAATCAAACTGCACAGGCATAGGGACAAATTCTTGAGAGAGATTCGGCCCCAACCACCCCGCCCCCTACCTAGCCAGCGCCAACCACTGCCAACCTCTTCCGGACCTAGGAGGACACCCACGCAGTGGATCCCTTGGACCCACCTTGGGCTGTTGCAGACCCACCTCGCCTGAGAAGAGTTACCTCGGACCAAGCATGCGCACTCCAACGTTCCTCACACCCACGGCCCCCCGAACAAGAGCCACGATCCACTCCTCAACTCTAGATCCAGGACATGCTCCACGGCCATCGAGCTACCTTTCCACATGCATAGCTGAGGGAGACATCTCGGCCATACTCATTAGCCCCATGCTTGATATATTGGAGAGTGGTATACCATCTATCGGGCGCTCATGTTCCTCTCATTTTTCATGTTCCTTCTATTCCATGATGAGATTTCCATGGGCATTTTTGTATCGCTCCAGTGAGATAGTTTTGATTTGTTCTGTTTTATTTTATTTTATGTTCCATGATGAGATATGTCATGGACATTTTTGTATCACTTTGGTCTCATAGGCCCATTGGGTCTTTAGTAGGCGCTCTCTCTCTCTCTCTCCGGCACCCCCACGCACTTCACATGGCCACATGGAATTGCAACGAGACTATATGGTCTGATCAAGGAGGTTTTACAGAAACCCACAAAGGGAGGGACATCATCTTCTACACATACACATCAGAGTCTTGAGAGAGAGCTACCTGAGCTGTCTCCATATGTACGGGAGTCAGCATATAGAGGCCATTGCTGTGGCTCAAGGGAGAGGAAGGCCAGGGGGAATTTTTATTTTTTCCGGAGGCCTGCCGGGCGGGGAGGGGGTGGGGACATACCTGGCTCAGGAGAAGTGGCATGCCTCTTTAAGCCCCACCTATACAGAGTGCTCACAGTAGACTGGCAGGATGAGGAGGCCCATTTCATGTGGATGCATTTAGCCCGGCCAGGCTTCCAGATATTACACATTGCAGCACCACCAAAGACGTCTGCCTTTGCATAGGATTTGTTGCAAGATATACAGTCATCATATGCCCCATTGTTTGCAGATACTATGGAGTTTCCCCAACATGGAGATATACTCCTGTTGGGAGAGTTCAATGCACAGATAGCCGAGTTGTATGTAGTTATGCTTGCAGAAATAAACCCTGTGGAGCTATGGCTACAGCAGTTATCGCTAGGCATGGGCACATCACTAGTAGAAATATCCATGGTGGAGTAGAGCACTGAGAGAACGCAAAAGGCAGGTGCCATCCACACACGAGGACCAAGAGATGCAAATATGCACAGCATGTGATATGCGTGAGGTTGAGACCCAGGAACACACCACCCTTTAATGCCCAGGCCCCAGACTAGAGGCTGCTTTCACCATCTATTCATTGAGTCAGAGTATGAGGACCAACGGTGTGTGGCACTCTTTCTGCATAAGATACAAATACGACTCCTGAAGTGACAAAGGATGCAAGAAGAAGAGAGCCAGTGTGACACTCCTTACTCCTTACATCTTTCTTCCAGAGTATTGGACAGTGTCAAGCCCCAAAGCAATGTAAAGAAGAGACAAGTGCAGCAGATTGGGGCATGCATAGAGAGATTGCAACCATAGGGAGTTTCCATCCTTGAGTCAAAACGCCTAGTTGCTGCTAAACGCCCTCACACAACAAGACACAAAACACATGAGAAGACACCACTCTCCATGCAATGCCACACCCAAACACACCCCTCCACGGGTACAAAGGACCATATTCAATTTTCTGGCGATCCATGAGTTTGGATCCCCTCTCATGTCCATCACCAAACGAGCTCTTGAGATGGCTCAGGCTTTGATGTTGTATCGTGCCTTCATTGTCCTTCAGTATCTTCTTGGCATGCCTCGCAACTTCCATCTATTATCATTTTCAGAATGATTTGTTTAGGTTATAGAGGATGCTAGAATGATTTGTTTAGGTTATAGGAGATGCCCTGTCATCTCCCACATAGTACTCACACATACTGCATCATTATTGGTTTCATGGGCCACTTTATCCCCCCAACAACGTAAACAAACCTTCCTCTCTCTCTCTCTCTCTCTCTCTCTCTCTCTCTCTCTCTCTCTCTTTGACAGTTGTACATTGATTTGTCTCATAGGTCGAGTTCTGCCTCTAGTAGACGTTAATACAGCTTTCTTTCTTTCTTTCTTTTTTCTCTCTTTATCGCGCGTGCTCTAGAAAATGAAATTTCTTGTCTTAGTATGTGCAAGGTGTCTACCCGCCTTGACTAGCACTCACCATCCTCCAACTTTATGTGCAGCCTCTTCTAATATTCAGCCCCAATTTTTACAACACCCACTCTCATTCTATGACTCCGTCGTCTAAAAGCACTTGACAAATTGTGTTCCACAACCCAAGGTGACTTTTCCTACCATGTTTCTCCCTATAAATTTGCGATTCTCTCAAATGAATCCCTTAGCTTGGAATCTACAAGCTCCACCCTTGGAAATCAAAGACTAAACATGCTCCAATAAATGTTGTACAAAACTAAAAGTTGTAATTCAAATGTGAACCTTTTCTGTCGATAAGGCTTTAAACTGTATAGTTTGAGAGCTTACCTTCACCATTGTCTTCAGCACTCAGCACAATGACTATATACTTCAAGACCGGAATCAAAGTCAGGGTCCAGAATATAAATGATAACACTCCAAAAACTGCTGCTTCACTTTCATGATAGTGCAGTTTCCTTACAAAAGTGCTCTTAAAAACATAAAGCGGAGATGTGCTTAGATCACCATACACCACCCCAAAACTCTGATAGGCCAGAATCAAGAGCGTTCGGAAACTGTTTGTTTGAGAGACCTGGAATATCAATGCATACAAGTATATAATGTAAGAATCATGCTACTCATATCACTTCAACACAAAGTTCCTGCTCAGAATTTCAAGACCAAACTCAAATAAGATCACAATTCCAATTACACGTTTGGCCAACCAAGGGTCCAAACATTAACAACAGTCAAAGCCCATCAGCCTCTCATAGTGAGGATCATCCCAAGGATGAGCAAACTCCTGGAGGTGGTGGAGAGACTGGGAATGTTCACCACCTCCATCACCTGAACTCCTAATTCCATATGCCATCAATGCCTTTAGTTTCAAATGATGCTGCATATGATATGCAGCACATGCCCAGGTACCATGATGGACAAGCATCTTAATGCAGATCAGAAACGGTCATCACAACAAATGGGTACTGATACCTTGGAATGGTTAAGAAGCAGCTTGATATGAACAAGGAAAAGATAAAAAGATGGCTGCATAAACTCTCCGTGAAGTGGGATAGTGGATGTATCCCCAATAAGGATGTGACCAAAATACCTGCACTTGTAAAGGCATGCAAAAGCAGAAGGAACTCCACGTTTCCTACACCAAGCGACCTAGGAGGTTAACACTTATAGTATGAAGATGCACCAAACAGGTCAATGCTCGGCATGAGAATAAAGATCAAAGTCAAGAATAGGGGACACATCCTCATTTTCAATGACAAAGAAAGCAGCTGTTTCAACTGCGATGTGGGGTCATTCCCACAAGTATCGTCCTCAGCAGCCAGCTTCCAGAGGGCATGTGAATAGAACAACCTCGGCAGCAGAAGCACAGTCATAATGGAGAGAATGTGATATGCAACGGAAGTCTTTGTATTGGAAGATCCTGTCAAACAAACGCTCACACCGTCTTCTGTATCCTGAGTTTCGTGAGTTTAGCAATAAAGAGATGAGAGAGAGATATATGAGAACTCTACACCAGAAGGGCCCCCTATCCCGATAATGAGATAGTATTTGCTTTATTTCTGTAGAGAGAATAACTGTGGACTGTAGATAAGCCAAACGCAAGATCTCGGAGGATCGGAGATTGGCTGAACTGTACACAGTTGTAGAAACACCTCGATGAACTGATCTCGAGCCTATGCACTCTTCCCAAGGGCATGAGGAAGGGCTGCACACCTGAGGCTGAGAAAAGAAGATGGTGGACTGTTCTACGCTATGTTAGAATGCTGTAAATGCTTATGAATGCTATGTTACCTTCACCAGATGACTGCTGCATGTATGGATGATGCACAGAGGGCTGGACACTGCTGTAGAACTGATGCAAGACTGAAAACGCAGGCTGTAGGACTGAAACGCAGGCTGTTCTGCTGCTGGACAGAAACGCATATATGTACTGCTGCTGCTGGACAGAAACGCTGGTTGTACGGCTGCTGCTGCACACGAAACGCAGGCGACTGTACGGCTGCTGATCTGTAAACGCAGAGGATTGTAGGCGGCTGGTGCACATGCAGAAAACGCTGGACTGTATGCTGAATTCTGGCGTTGAACTGAGGCTTGACTGTATGCTGAATTCTGGCGTTAAACTGAGGCTAAATGCAGGCGCCTATGGCTGTAGGGACTGTTGAACTGCAGGTGTTGGATGAACAAGGTTGGCTGAAGCAAACTCAAGCACTCCAAGGGCTGGATGAGACTAGTCTAGTGCTGAAGGCAAGGGAACTCGTAGGGCTGAGGAGGAAAGCTCTTAGCACACTGAAGACTGAATGATAAACTAAGCCCTATGCAAGCCTATTTATACTAACTGGAGGTTGGTCAAGTTGGCTAGTCATTTAATAAAGTTTATATTTATAAATGACAAATAATACAAATAATGCTAAATAAATACTATAAAATATGGGAAAAATACCATATAAATCCTAGTAAATTCCCTAAGACTTCTGGGATGTTCTAAATGATGCACAGGCATATGAATGCATATTATGCAAGATGCAGAGTGCTTTCTAATGCAAACCCTAAGGCTTCTACTGACTCTACATGCATGAATGATTCTCTCCAAGTGGGTTAAGGGACTTGACTGACTGACTGACCCACTAAGGCTGAGGAATGACCTACGTAGCTCGTGCCTGACTTATCCTAGACTGAGGATGTACAATGGGGTCACGGTGTACGACAAATATCATCCTACTGGGTTCTAATACTGTACAACTGTTGCACTGCTGATGATGAGCCATCTAGTCACCATGCACTGAGTGCAGAGTGCATGTGATAGAGAAAGTTGAAGACAAGCAGATAGGGAGCACCACATAATCTAAAAGGTTTTCCTCTCACGAAGTTGTTGAACTGGTGCAGGATGGTAAATGATCAAAGGGTGTTAGTCATAGTCACAGGGGACGGAAGGGACGGATTGTTGGAACAGAGGGACGCCGAGTCGGGACGGTTCAGGAACGGGGACGGCAAGGGACGGTCGGACGTCCCCCCTGGAGGCGTCCCTCACAAGGGACGGTGAAGGGGACGGCAGTAGGAACGGGGACGGCATTGTGGGGGGACGGCAAGGAGCCATTCTGTGCTGTCAGACTAGTTTCTTTTGCCCGTTTCTAGCCGTTTGCGGGGCCGTTTCTAGCCGTTTGCCTTGGCTGTTTCTAGCCGTTTGGCTGGGCCGTTTGGGGAGGCCTTGAGCCTTTGAGGCTTGGGCCTTGGGCCTTGGCCCTTGCCTCTCTCTTGCCTTGAGGTTTGGCCTTTAGGCTTGAGCCTTGGGGCCTTGGGCCTTGGCCCTTGAGGCTTGGCCCTTGCCTCTCTCTCTCACTTGCCCTTGCCTCTCTCTTGCCTATCTAATATCTATATAAGAACAAGGCTACAAGGCTACAAGCACACACACACCCCTTCAAGTTTTCAAAGTTCAAGCAACTCTCTCTCTCTAGTGTCTCTCCCTCAAGCTTCTTCTAACTTAGTAACTTCCAACTTCCAAGCCTCTCACACAAGGCCCTACTCTCTACTATCTAGACTCTCTCTCTCTCTCTCACCTCTCCCTCAAGCCTCTTGAGTCTTCCAACTTCCAAGCCTCTAGGCCTCTAGGCTCTCTCTAGCTATGGACACCCCCTTCATTGATGTATACCATTTTATACCCCCAGTATGGTACAGGATGGAGCTAGCTAGGTTGCACATCATGATTGTATACTCCATGCATATAGCTTTGCATTCTCCTAGTAGTAGAGCTCCATCCCCTTCACCACTCATTGTACTTATTGCACACCCAGATTCAGCTTTTTAGTTCAGTACTTTTTCATTTTGTTGGGATGACAGAGGATACCCCATACAGGTACACCGATTTGTCTCATAGGCCGAGTTCGGTCTTTTGGAAGACGTTAATAAAATCTCTCTCTCTCTCTCTCTCTCTCTCTCTCTCTCTCTCTCTCTCTCTCTCTCTCTCTCTCTCTCTCTCTCTCTCTCTCTCTCTCTCTTTTTCGTAAAGTTGATTTGTATTATTGTAACTACAACAGCCACATGGCTTTTTAAAAAAAAGAGTGCGGCTCCAACCACCAATCCAAAAACCTAAAAACCCCCCAGAAGTACCAATCCAATGAAATAGCTAAGTCCACGCTGACGAGCATCTAGAAAGAAGTAGCCCGAATTGTAAGAAGCCAAATGTCAGCCTTCTCTTGCTTGATCACACGTCCCGAAACCATTGAAGAAATCTGCCATGATAGCAGTCCTCGAATGCACCGGATATGCCCCACTACACCTGAAGCCGAATCGAAAATGAATGCATTCCTAGTGAGCCAAATATGCCAAACTCCCGCCCATCGAAAGAAGTCAAAAAAAGACTCATGCTCTGGCTCTGGCACCCCCACAGCAAGCCGCCCAAGAACCCAATCCGTGGCCGAAATTGAAACATGAGTAACCGCACACCATACCTGGGACACAAAAGCCCAAACCTTCTTGGCGACAGGACAATGAATAAACAAATGCCCACTAGTTTCCATGCATGTGGTACAAAAGACGCAGTGACCCGAAGCAATCTTTCGCCGCCGGAGATGCGATCCAACAGGAAGGCCACCCACAACCATCCGCCAAAGAAGACCTTGCCTTGATATGGAACTTTAGGGTGCCATCCTCTATCCAAAGTAACTCTCCACCAAGAGCGATTATGTCTCTTGTTCCATTCTTTATTTGCCTTCTCTGTGACCCATCTTTTATCCTCAACAAGAAGGTGATACAATGCATTTGCGGACACATGCATAAGATCATCTTGCTTACGTAACATCCAATCTCTCCATGGTTTGTCATTATCCAACTCCGGAAAAGCACCCAAGCCACCCACTATTTCCTGAATAGTGGACCATAAGCCACGATAAACCCTCGGCACGCCCAAAAACTGTCGTATACAACGGAAGGAATACAAGCGTTGTGCCGAGGGAAGAATGCCATCCTCCACCCGAACAAGTCCTAACCTTGCCATCCGATTTAATTTCCTCCTATCATCTTGCTTTCTGTTCCAATTCACTACTCTCGAAGCAGCCAATATTTCAACTGGCAAGGAATTAGCTGAGGCCCGGTCATCAGGTGGGCTCCAACGAGTGCGCTTCAAGACTTCCTGCCAAGATGCAGACAAGTGGGAAAGAAGCATGGACGAAGAAACCAAGCAAGACTGAGAAGCATTCAAAATGTCCCACCAGGATGCCTCAGTATGCGTGCTCCCTTGTGAAATCCCTACCTGTGCAATGAGATAACAAGCCATAAGTACCCATGGCTGATCCGGCTATAGACACATGTCTTGAAATAAAGACCATCGCCGAGCAATAAGATGTATGCGAATATCCAATACAGCCGTTCCACCCATTCGTTTGGGTGTAGTCACATGGTCCCAAGACACCCAAACTTGGCCCCGTAAATTCCCTTGTTTTTTCCATAGCATGAAACGCAGAGGCTGCATAAGATGTCCCAAAGTCTTCTTAGACCAAGGCAAAAGTGGTAGGAAAAAAGAGACCATGCCAGTCATTATTACCTATGCTACTTTGAGGCGAACATGAATCGGCCAGGCTTGAGATTTCCAATACATAAATTTGTCATGAATGCTCCCTGCAATCCACTCCAGTAAGTCCACATGACTCACATCTACACCAATGGGATACCCCAAGTGTCTAGTAATGCTCCCTCTCGGAATGACCTTCCCTTTCCAACCAAGACCTTGAAGATCAACTTCAGTGCAACTCAAAAGGGCTGATTTACGAAAATTAATATGCAATCCAGATGCCCTGCCATATAAAGACCATGCAACCATGGCAAGTGCCACATTAGCCTTGTCTGCCCTCAAAAACATAAAAGAGTCATCCGCGAGAGCCTGACCGACAAGCTGCTTATTATTGGGAAGACGGAGCCCAACTACTTCTCCATCTGTAGCCAGCTGATCCAGCAATGAAAGAATCAGATGTGTCACTATTGCAAACAACAACGGGCTGAGGGGACATCCCTGTCGTAAAGACCTCGACAAGGGGACGGCGTCTGTCACTCCACCATTTATCATGATCCTAGTTTGTGCATGCATACTTATCATGAAGATGAGCCCAGACATTCTTGGACCAAAACCCATAGCGTGCATAAGCTCATGCAGGAAGGACCAACTCACATTCTCTCTCTCTCTCTCTCTCTCTCTCTCTCTCTCTCTCTCCCCCCCAGTATGGTACAGGATGGAGCTAGCTAGGTTGCATATCATGATTGTATACTCCATGCATATAGCTTTGCATTCTCCTAGTAATAGAGCTCCATCCCCTGCACACCCAGATTCAGCTTTTTTATTCAGTACTTTTTCATTTTGTTGGGATGACAGAGGATACCCCATACAGGTACTCCGATTTGTCTCATAGGCCGAGTTCGGTCTTTTGGAAGACGTTAATAAAATCTTTCTTTCTTTCTTTCTCTCTCTCTCGTAGACGTTAATACAGCTTTCTTTCTTTCTCTCTCTCTCTCTCTCATTTTGTATCTACTTAATTATAAATACAATCAACCGTCAACGCCTTCACTCTTTGATTGGCGTATTTTGTTAATATGACTCAAAAGCTTACCATTTTATGTAAATTTGTGCTCATTTTGATGTACTTCCAAAGTAGAATAAGTGTAGAGTAGAAAAACTTTTAAAAAAAGTATTTTTTGAGTGCATCCCCGTTCCCTCCCCCATCCCCGTTCCCTACTTATGGCCGTCCCCAATCCCGTCCCGTCCCGTCCCCGTCCCCATCCCCCGTTACCGTCCCCCGTTCCTTGTGACTATGGTGTTAGTTCTCTTTGTCCAGAGGAACACAGAGGACAATTCTTACCGGCAGTGGTAAAGATGGAAAGATTGATGATAACTCATTAACATAACTGTAGTCTAGGTGTATGCTTTTCCAAGTGGCACCTTGGAGACCTCATGGGAAGAGGAGAATATAGAATAGGGATCCACCCTCAGATGCATGTGCCAAGGCAAACCGAGGACATTTACAAGGTAGAAAAGGGTGTTCTGAAGTAGCAGATTATTGTGAGCCCCTGATCAGGGGATGTGGTCAATGACCGACTGTAAGGATGAATTAGGGTTTGAGGGTAGTGCACACCCATAGGCATAGGCTTATAAGGCCAAGAACCTGTGAGCAAGAAAGAAAGATGGAATGTGGGTGCAGATGATGGCTAGAGGACGAGCATATGGCTGCCCAAGCGTGTGCGTTTGGAGGCATACAGATGAAACCAATTTAAGGCTGCATTAGCTCTTGGGCCCAAAACAACCTCTCAAAGGACTCCATGTTGGTGGGAAGGGCTGTGGGCCTAAGGTACCTTACAAGACTGAAAGGGCAAGGGAGAGGAAGCCTATGAATAGGAACACTGCACTAACATTCTCTTATCACTCAACCCTCCAGCCCCTGTGGAAGCAGAACACAGCCCTCAAGACATCTTCTACAGCCAGCAAAGCCCAAAAATCAGCAGCCGGCAGCTGCCTGCCCTTCATAGAAGACAGAATTGAACAGACGCGTTGAACACGACCAGACAGAGCGACAAAACTGTCAAAATCTCAGCTTTTTGGAAACGCACAAGCGCATGGTGATCTAGAAAAGAGGCTCACATGGAGAGCTTATGATTGTCTGCGGCCATAACCCTGTGAGTCTCTTTCTCATATCAAGTAAAGCAAATACTTTGAGAGGAGGCCGTCCCAGCCATTGGGACCCTACGGTATATTTGATGTGAACATTGTGCATGTATAGTCGCTCAATTTCCATTGTTTAAGCGATCCATGTGAATTGTTTTAATGATTGAATAAACTGAGAGTCTTTGACATTGGTATCAAAGCGAAGGTCCGACAGTGGAATTTTGAGAGGTAAAAAATTCTCTTGGGGGGGAGAAGTTTTCATGATTATCTGCAAAAGTGCAAGGCTGAACTGCCTTTGAAGATAAGTACCACCATGGATGGCAGGGATCCCATCCACTAGACGGTCTAGTGGCAGGGATCCCATCCACTAGACGGTCAGAGCATAGAGTTTAGTGCACAGTATGCTTGAAAAAGACTGAATGCTTCAAGGCCTTGGTTGTAATCCCCGATTACTGCAAAATGTGTGCACACACAAGTGTCCAACAATGTTGCCCACATCAAGTGCCCTTCACACACAAAATAAAGATGGTTGTTCACATGTTTGACCCCTGAACTCTTACCAGAGTAACTCTTCATGCATGCATCCATGTCCACCAACTGCTGCAAACCTTACCAACCAGCGTGTGCTCCTCATGCACTCTCTTAACACTCAGCTCGTCTTCCACCTGCTCTCAATCATCCTTGAACTTCTAGTGAGCTGAACATAGTAAAACCTGTACGAAAGGGGACAAAATCATATGAGCAACACTAATATGCTCCAGGAGTGTCACCACTAACTCCAATTTCGAGTTATCCGTATCTAACCTTGGTCGTGATAGACAACTCTCGTCTTGTTAATGCCAATGTTGCGCCGGCACAAATAGGGCGGTTTAATGCCCTTTTCATGAAGTTTATGGTGCCATTTACAAAGCCAATTGGTGAACACGGAGCTTTAAAGATCATGGCGGCTCATGTTTCCATGTGTTCCATTGTTCCTCCGCTCACGTCTACATTTAGTTGGCTCACTTCTTCCCAAAGCTCCTCGCTTGCTGAAGGAGTTCTGCCTTTTTAACATGAGAGCGCTCTGTTGAGTGCAGGTCGTTTGCTGGGACTATACCTCCGAGAGGAGTGGGCCGACAAGATGGGGATTTCACAAAACACTTGACCATTAATGCAATTAAACAATTTTAGATTGGCCACAACCTTAAACATATGCCACTTAACTCAACAAATTGGTAAAAGAGAGATGTACACATATGACACCACTTAGAGGCCAGAATGGGCCGAACCCCCCCCCCCTTACTTGGAGTATTTTATTACCCAAGGAGAAAAATATCATGTACATAATCTGCTTCATCAAGTACATGGGCTGGTACAACCCTCAAATCAACCGCTACAACACGTACATGGGTTGGTACATCAATTAGGGCATCCAGTACAGCTGGTATAGCAAGTACAACCCATCATAAAGGGTGCCAATAGTGAGGGAGAGATGGCTGCACCAAAAAAACAACATTGATCACAGTGTGTGAGTAGCCAACATGGTAGAGGCTAGTTTGCAGCAAGAGAGCCTCCTCTAAATGATGAGAGGGCTCCAATTTATAGATTTGGGCCTCCCATGAGCTAGAATGGCGAGTAAAAGCTATAATGACAAGTGTATAGCCGAGGTGACAAGTGTGAGACCACTTGTCTCACTTTGATCCATTGTCTTGCCACATGTCCCAATTTAAGAGGTGGTTCCCTCCATAAACTTCGTCTCTAAAAATATCTCAACTCGTATACATTATGTCAAAGGTGCTTCAACAAGTCCCCCGTTCACATCAACACCGAGTAATATTAGGTGATCCCAATAGCTTGGAATGAACGTATGAATGGAGCTAAGCCCTAGGCTAGTCCCCGTTGGGTGGTGCTAAATATGTTCAAGTCAACAGCTTACCTTAGCCTTTGCCGAATCATGCGTCCTTGGGCCTTGCCTTAGAGCCACAATTGTAACTTCCAGATGTGGGCGCTATAGCTCATCCATCGCGTCCTCACTCTGTTGTCACACTAGAATGCTCCTTGCTAATGGAGTGAAGATAGTGCTCTCTATGCCTAGATGGAAGAAAAAAAAGAGAATGCCTCTCGCGATGGTTCTCTCTCACAAAACGCGGAAGAAGAAGAAGAAGCTAATGCAAGAGCAAAACCTACAAACAAACCTATCTAGCATGCATCCATCAAGCAAGCAAGATTCAATAGCATACATGCAAGCAAGAATAGAGAAGAAGGGAAGCTCACAAGTATTACATTGCAAGGGAATGATTGTGTATTGCTTAGTGTCAAAAATAACATATACAAGTGACTAGTTTTCACACCAGGCCAAACTTAAAAATCGTCCAACCTCTATTACTAGTCTTAAGCAAGTATATACACGAAGTCCTTAGACTTTTCCTATTTGACATTAAGCTTAAGGTAAGGCCGCTTTATATGTTCCACTGCCGTCTTACAAAAGATAGCGACCCGTTCGAGTGGGTAAGATCACAAAGTGCCTTATAGTAAGTCGGGTGGATGATACCAATGTAAACCTACAAAGTGTGGCGAACAACGACCAAGCATTTCAGCATGAAAAGGAAGCAAGACTTCGACCAAGCATTTCAACATGAAAAGGAAGCAAGACTTCAAAAGGAGCTGAAGGAGATAGCCAGAGACACTGGGAAGAGATTACTAAAGAACCAAAGCTTAGATGGAAGCCACATCACACAATGCAAGTAGGAGGAAGATGATGTCACTCACAAGCAATACCCGGCAGAAGAAAAGAAATCCCGAGTAAAGTTGATTTCAGCCGGGACCACTCCCATAGAATTGATCAGCTCACTAACTTCCTGGACACAAGCTCTCCAAGCATGATGATTCCTCTCTTGCTTTTTATGTTTTTCGAGCCGCGGTCTAACACGGCCTGCCACCCATAGACTCGAACAGAGAAATGCTTTTGTTGATGCCACATTGAACAAGAAGCTTGTTGGCTCACTCATTTACTTAGCCAACACCTGCTCTGACATCAGTTTCTCTGTTGGGGTCTTGAATCATCGGATTTTGTATGGGAGAGGAGCCTTATTGACACGTTATACTACAGATTGGGCTGGAGACGCGGACACCATACACTCTACTACAAGTTACTGCTTCTCATATAGCTCAGGTCTTATATCATGGAGCAGTAAGAAGCAGCCAACAATTGCTCTTTCATCCACTCACGCGGAATATAGGGCTGCATGTGCCACCACTTGTGAGACTATCTGGCTTCGGAGATTACTTGAAGAGGTGGCATGTAATCAGGAGTCTGCTACAATCATCAAGAAATGTGATAGCCAGAGTTACTTCACTATGACCAATTCATGCTCGAACAAAGCATGTCGAGGTGCACTGAATTCTGACTAATGATGTGTACTTGGAGTATTGCCCTTCTCAAGACAATGTAGCAAAAATCTTTACAAAGGCGCTTTAACGGGATCAACTACAGCAACTACTTCAAAGAGTTAGTGTTAGTCCACAACCAGGATCTGAGACCGGGTGTTAAAGATGGGTATCTTTAGGTGTGACCATATCCCGGTAGTGAACCCCACCCTTAGCATAAAAATAGGGACTTACATGGGACATAAATTGGGGCTTTTGTAAATAGCATGTGAGCAGGCCCTAATAGGTGGCAATAATAATTTAAAAACCTTAGAATCAAGGTTGTAAAGGTATTAGGAGGGTCATTTTTTCAAATAAAGCAGAAACAGCAACTTCAAATATGTCACCTAGGACCGTGGAAGGAGCCGCCAGCTGCCTTTGGAAGGTGTGGGCAGTCATATTGTTGTGCAGCCCAACTCTTCTCCCCATGCCACACAAGCTACCACGATACTCTTCTGTGAAGCCTCCCAGAACCTATAAAAAGGCCCTTCGTATTTTCCTTATGCGCAGAGTGTGTTATCTCCTTGCAAGCTTGTGCGCTGATCTACCAGCTTCCTGAAGCCCACTGAAGGAGCATCAACTCCACCCATGCTTTTAGTACAAAACTTGAGTTCTGTACATGTTGTATGTGCTGTCCTCTGTTCAAAATTTTACAACAGCAGTGTACTCCTTCTAAGAGTTCAATATTTGTCCATGTTGTTCCACTTTCCAGGCAGTTGAAATTGTTCATTTTGTTGAGTACATTCTTGTGTGCATTTTCCGCACTTTAGAACCAGCAACTTAAACACGCTTCCACATTTGTGTTGTTAAGTGGGTTAGTGTACATAGCCACACATCATCACCCTCATAACTCTGACATAGCCCTCAGAGAAAAGATGTAAGTGACAAGTGTTGAGAAGTTCTGCCTTGTGGCCCTTTGCTTGTGTCTCAATGCCATAGAGCCGATCTCAACCTCCAACACTACATCATACATCTTAGCCAAAGTATGACCAATCATGATAGTCCAGCAGTACGAGGTCCCTTGGTTTATGGATCGGGACAGTTGCATTGGTGGTCCGAGAGGGAGGGAAACCCTCACTTAAAGCTCTATTAAAGATGCTGGCTAAAATACTAAAAAATAGGGGCCAAAGACTTCCATCCATCAGCAAAGTGCTCCATCCAGAGATCCTCATAGTCCTAGCAATGATTATTGAAGAGCTCCAGAACCTGCTAGAAGTAGCAAGAATGTACCAAAGAATTATCAAAGACTTAAAGCAGCACCAAATAATGCACCCTCCTATCCGAGTAAGCATGAGCAGTTGTCACATACATAAGTCCGCACATATTTGTGCCAAGACTACCAAAGGACATGTACAAGGTAGAATAGGGTGTTTCAGGGCTGGTGTGCGTTTGGAAAGGTATGGACGCAACCCAATTTGAGGTTGCATTAACAGGTTGTAGGCAGACCGGGTCCACCCAAAAAAAACAGCCCAAAGAAACCCAATGTGAGTTGGGTTGTGGGCCCAAGGTACGTTAGAAAAGAGAACAAAAGGGGGCAAGTTGACCCCTTTACCAGGCCAACCAGCAATGGCCTCGTCCAACTAGAAAAGTGGGGAGGATGGAGGAGAGGAATGAAGGGGGAAGGTGGGGTGGGGTGAAGTTGCAAACCCTATAAGAAGGACCCCTTACTCCCCATTTTCTCATCGCTCAACCCTACAGCCCCTATGGTGGAAGGAAAACACAACCTTCCAACATCCTCTGCAGCCAGCAGCAGTCCACCACTTCACAGCAGACATAATTGGACAAAAATGCCAGACAGACCAGACGGGGGTGACAGACTGCCAGGTTCTTGGGTTGGTGAAAACGCACTAATGCACCATGAGGTAAAGAGCTTCCTTTGCAGCCATAGACATGCACTCTCGTTAGCCATTGGGACCAATGTCATGTATTGTGTAAACCTTGTGCATGTATGGTTGTTCAATTTCCATTGTTTAAGCAATCTCAGTGCATTATTTGATTCATTAAATAAACACCTCCACCAGACTCTCTGACAAACCAAAAAAATCCAAGTTGATTTTTCTTTTTTGAAAAACCAGATCCTTCTATTAGTCAAAATAGAAAGCGTAGGCTAAGAGTAGACTACAACCCTCAAGAGAGGAGGAGGGGGGTCGGTCCCTTCCTCTTCGGCTGGCCGCTCTCAAAGGGAGGTTGCATGGTGTTGCTCCATCCTGTCTGAGTCACCGTGAAGTGATCCCATTGTCCCCACAAGGTATGAATGATGTCTGCCAAAATGAAGGGGACAATCTCTGCACATGGGGTAATAGAACCCTCGATAACCTCACTGCATCTGGCAAGACAAATGTGCCAGGCGGCAAGGCTACTGATATGCTCCCACCTCTCGCTCACCATGGTCTATGCAGTCCACTCGGGTACCATGACCAAGGAAGCAGGATCCGAAAGTATGTGAGCAGAGGATCCCAGGTGAATTATTGCACCCACACCTCAAAAGAGTGGAAGCATTTTCCATATGGTGCAGAGTTTCTTGTCAGAAGAGATTCAGTGGTTGAAGACAATACCTAGCTCGAGGCATGATTGATATGGAGGATGTGGTGTGGCTGATTCACTCATTGAGATGCAAGGGTGGCAATTGTCCACATTTCAGTAAGGTGCATTTTCAAGTGCTCTCTGACTGTTAATTTATGCAATCCTCAACTGGATTGTTGTTTTTCCAAGTGCTGTCTTTGTCTCTTTTCCAAGTTCCATTAAAGCGTTGCTGCATGAGAAAGATGATCCCATATCAAGAAGGGCACAGGGTGAGACATTAGAGAAGGTACTAATGGCCACAGCTGTGACTCTGATGCCAGCAGTGATGGCTGCGCCTGCACAACTATTGCCAGCACAAAATGATGACTCGATGAATGTGATCAACCGGCACATGATGCTGTGAAGTGTTAGAACACCACTATAACCTTAATCCAGAATGTACGCCCAGTTCCCAGGTGGATTTTGACAGAGTCAAATTCGTATTTCAACCCTAAGATTTAAGGGTTTTTTCTGTACCTTGAAAGAGGCGGTCGGAAGCTCTGGGTCCATGGCGAGCCTTCAGGAAAGCGCTAAGCGGATCGCCCCATCGCCACAGCTAGAACAGATTCTTAAAAGCTTCACGTGGAGATAACAGCCCCTTCACGTGCGCTTAGACTATGCAGATAAATGCAGGGGTTCAAGTTCGTTGGGAAACAAAATGACAAAGAGGGTGTACAGTATAGCTACACAAAAAGTGTGGACACTGGACTCTCTCGAATAGCGCGCTTGGCGACGGCATGCAATCATATTGAGGGCCCCCTGCTGCTTATTTTCTTCCGGACGCCATAGCCAGCAGTGACCCGAGCTTCTCAAACCACGCTAAAAAGTATAAATGCATGAATATGCGGCATTTCAAATGTATTTTTGAATTATTTTTGTTGATAATATTTTTTAGCATCAGACAGCTCAGCGACCTCAATGATTGATCAGTGTGTGTGTGTGTGTGTGTGTGTGTGTGTGTGTGTGAGAGAGAGAGAGAGAGAGAGAGAGAGAGGGGGGGTGTTAACATCGCTACAATGCAACACGAGGGCATATACGACCAACGGTGGGACTAACATCGGTCGAATGCAACACGAGAGCGTATATGACCAACGGTGGGACTTGGACTCAAGTGGATCATGGCCTTTACAAGGGCCCTCGCACTAGCCAATCTGCCCCACATGGCCTTTATAGAGTGTGTGAGAGAGAGAGAGAGAGTGCGCTATATCATCAAAAAAATCAACTTACATCAAGTCAAAAGATCTACTTGTTTCAAGAATTCAAAATCATAGAAATGGCAATGTCTGATTAATAAATTTTATTTTATTCTTTGGCATAGCAAAATGTGCCAAACCTATCACACTAATTTGCCTTTTACAAAGGCAATCCAAAAATTTGTAATATTGATGTTTTTTTTTCCCCAAAAACCCCCTTTCCACCAGATGTATCCAAGCTAACCACTCACACACACAACCCTACGATGTCACGGCTCAAGCCCACGACCTCTTGGTTAGGTTGGGGCGTGATGAGCTGAGCCACTCGGGCATATGCCCCCTCACATATTGATGTCTTTTGACTAATCAAGGTTTTTGGCCTGCACTTTAGCTTCAATAACAACTCAAATAAATATTCACATCTATGTAAAAAATAATATAACGTGCCCTTCGACAATTAATTAGAGTGATTTTGCGCATGAAAGCAGGCATCGAAAATTGAAAGGTTGTACTAAATGGTCACTTAACTCTAAACTTAGAAGCCAAATAAAAATAAGTTGTCATTTATGTAATTTAGTAAAATTTTAGAGAGAGAGAGAGAGAGAGAGAGAGAGAGAGAGAGAGAGAGATCCCACTTATCAATAAATGGCATTGTAAAAACTTTAATGCTTATGCATCTCTCTTGCTATGGGAATGGCGCCTAGACTACTACATGCCCTATAACCCCTTCCTATGGGGACTTGCTCTGAATAATGCCTCATGCTCTCTCGTTTTCTATGAGTGAAGTACAAGATCCCATTCTAGACATTATTGGAGTATGAGGGTATTTACACACAACTCTATGATAGAATTGCAGGGCATGATTATATATGTAAAGGCCCTTCCTTGTCTAAATCAGTACACTACTCTCCAAGCTTTCACTAGGCTAAAACTTCAATATCACAATCACCTAAGAGGATGAAAAGTTTTAAAAGATATTTGGCTAAATCCCTAGAGGCATTGCCACATCCCCATAGCAATGAGACAAGAGGAGAACAAGTCCCAAAGGGATACTTCCACATCCCTAGATGAAGAAAAAACATGAATCAAAGTTGTCCTTAAACTAGCACTTCTCTTTTCTCTTGTATTGTAGAAAGAGATCAATAACTAGAGCTTTGTAGAATTAAACAAAATATTTGTGAGCTCGATATCTTATGTGATGAGTTTATGAGTTTCTATTTTTTATTTAAATCTAGAGAAAATCTCCTTCTTTAATAATCAATTCTTGATAAAATAAAAGAAGTACTTGTATTTATTGGTGCCATCAACTTAATGCCTCAAGAGACCAATTAGCCAAATATATCCTTGATTCCTAGATGAAAACGCCCTTCCATAAGTACCAATGAAGCGTATACATTATCGTGTCATATAGTTGACAAGTTGAAACTAACTAAAAACTCAATGTAGCAACTAAGGTCTAGGTGCCACATGTTGCATATGGAAAATAGTGAGATAAGCAATGGCATATCCCTTAACAAGGGGAATTTTTGAAAACACACGAACAATTGTGTATTCCTCAAGATGAGAACCTTTGAGAATATGATGATCAATGGTGCCTTATGCTCGAGCTAGTTTTGAAAGTCTAACACAATTATATAGCAATCAAAGATAGAAATGCTATTCAAATTGATTAGCTATCACTTATTTAATAGATTTTATTTCATATATATAGCACTTATGATGATCAATGCTTATTACAAAACAAACAAACAAAAAAGTGAGTGTATCTCAGTTGAAAGCTACAATTGCAATTTGTGAATAGATCTCATTCTTCTCAAACCTTCTCATGCTGTAACCATTTTATCTAGCAATTTCTCTTTTAATGCTAACGAGAAGTGCTCTTTAAGGGATAACATAATATTTCACTTCGATACATAGGACAAAAATAAAAAGTTGAAACTTTACAAATAGAAAAATGTTTTGGGAGGCAATAATTGTTCTCTCCAAGTTTCTTAAGGAGGATGATTATGTCTTTTTCCCTTTGGTTAATGGTAAAATGATCCGTTATTATTGATTTGAAATGATGATTTGATATTAATATGATGTATGGATTGATATTGAAATTGGTGTGATGTGATATAGATATAATGATGTGACCAATTTACCAAATGAACTATTTACTCTTTGCATGTCATCATAAGTTTCTTAACACTTATTGTGCTTATTGGGAAATTAAATATTCTCGTCGAGATATAAAAGAATAAAAAATATGTCTTTTTTCATTTCATTGATAATAAATGGTCCACTTTTGAGTAAATATAATTTGGAACAATTACATGATATTGATATAATTGTTATATGCTCGAAAATTGATATTGATATGTACGATATGACGTCATATGATATTGATATCAATATTTAAAGGCTAGTGATATGACCATTTTATCAATAATGAACTCTTTGGCTGTTATGTGTCACAAGCTGCCAAGTTTTAAACTAATGCTAAAGCACATAAGGAGACACCCTTGAGTTGCATATGTTCAAAATACTTCAATGCTTCCTCACCATGTCCATCTTTGCATATCCTAAATTAGTGAACTCTCTACAAAAAGTATGTGTCTTTCTAGGAACTTGTTTCTTTGAATTGCAACATGCAATTTTCTACCCTTGCTTATGGTTCATATGCTACCACAAGTTCTAAAGTAAAAAACAAACATAATAGCATGTGTGAAGACACCCTCGAGTTGTAGTTGTATGGTGATTATGAGAGCTTGAATTTAAAGCTTGTTAAACACTTGATGTGTTATGAAAAGCAAGGGACACACATCAATCAAGGTGCTTCCAACAACAAGATCTCTCTACGGTAAACCCTTCATGGCAATCTCAATTTGTACATCTATGCCCCTTGTCTATGACTCCTATTCTACAAACGAGTTATAAATAAGTAAACAAACATCGTAGCATTTTGGGAGACACCCTCAAGTTGCATTTGTTTAAAACACTTGAGTGCTTCCTCATCATAGCCATATCCAACATATCTTGCGGGTGAATCCCACAAGACCACACCTTGATCTAAAAATATTCTTAGACACTCCTTGTGCTTTTGCAAGGGAACTTACCAAGGGAGTTGCATTTGGCATAAATATTGAATATGGTAGTTTTAACCTTAAAATGTTGCTTTCCAACCTCTATAATTTTCAAAAAACTCAATTATAAACAAATGTGATTAGAGTTATCCTTGTGTTATATTTATTCACAGTACACTCGAGTGATTCCACAACATCGTGCCCATGTTCTACATGTGAATTTTATGAAAATATGTAGGCTTTGGTTAGCTACTTACAATTAGGGTAAATGAATAGAAGGGGAATGATAAGTGAGCGGGCAAAATGAGGCGATAAGCGAGATGATAGGGAGTGCAATAAGTAGGTGATGGACGAGCAAGTGGAGGGGATGCATCACACATCAAAATTATGAACCTTGGCGAACATAAGTAGACTCTTTTTTTTCTCTCTATGTGAAGATGAGAGACTAAGGCAGTTTACTTGAGTTTTTTTTTTTGGTAAGGGAGGGTCCACTAAAAATTAGCTCATGCACCTTCCCAAAGATGTAGAGAAAAGAGATTTGGGTGGGAGGATTAGTGTGTGTACAATGCAATGAAGACTATTGTGGGTGTCCCCAACGTGGCAAATTGAGTTTGATTGGCAGTGTTTGGCCCATTGAGGTATATATGATTAAGTGACAATGGCATGATGATGATTAAGGGGGTATGGAAAAAGAGAACGTGGAAAAGAGTTATAGGAAGAAAAAATAAGAACCTGACACTTGAGCCATGGTTTGTAGATGCCTTTTACCTTTGGTAGGTGGATCACCATAGAAGTTAGTCATCTTGGTAATGTAGAGACTCACAACCTATAGAGCCGATTCAAGCATGAGATTGTGACTCCTAACCCACCATCCACAATGGTGCTAGAGAGTGGGATGACATTGATGTGTTCACTGTTGGAAATAGGGTGGGGGGCCACCATCCACAATGGTGCTAGAGAGTGGGATGACATTGATGTGTTCACCATCCATGGAGGGGCTCTAGTCTATCCATTTTGTGGAAATCTCCTAGTGCTACACTTTGGCACCACTTTTCTGAACACCCTCCCTTAGTGCCAACTTGTCCACTTTTTTCTTAGCTCAGAGGTTGAACTTGTCTATGTTTTCTTGGCTCAACTTGGCTTGTCTCGTGGCTCATGGGTTACACTTCAACCCATGGCTCTAATACCATGTTGATGGGGGGGCAAGTCCCGAGAGATCACCCATCCCAATTGTGTTCATGTTGATACATGCTTAACTGGAGGTTTCCACAAATTGGTGTAGCCATCTAGACCCCAAAAATATAAGGTGATGGAGGTCCTCTGGTTGTGGAAATCTCTTGGTGCTACACTTTGGCACCACTTTTCTCAATAATGAGGACTTTGGTAATTTGTGAAAGGTGTTGGACTGGTCTACACCCACCTATCAAGGCCTTTGAACTTGTCTCATGTTATAATAAAGGTTATCTTGTCAACAAGTGCTCTCTCTCTATTTCTCTCTCTCTCTCTCTCCTTGTCTATGCTTCCGCCTGTGCGTACTCCAACATGGTATCAAACAACTAGGTCCCGGTTGCCCTCATCAGCATTTTGATTCCCTCTCCTCTTGTGTTTCTAGCTTCAGAAGGTGGCTGCATTTTCTTCTTTTCTGGTTGTGTTTTCTACTGAACCTGTGCTTTCTTCCTCTTCACATCAACATTTTCTCTTCCAGAGGTGCTACTGCCCCGTACAACCCATGCAAGGTGCCAAGGTGCAAGTCCAAGTGGATGGTGTTGTAGTGGCTTGCTATTTTTGCAAAGAGGACAGTTTCTAGAGGTGGTTTATTATGTGTTTTCTTGGCTGAGAGTTTGAACGTGTCTATGTTTTCTTAGCTCAAAGGCTCAACTTGGCTTCTCTCATGGGTCATGGGTTACACTTCAACCCATGGCTCTAATACCATGTTGGAAATTGGGTGGGGAGAAAGTCCCAGGAGGTCACCCAGCATAGTTGTATTCATGTCCATATGTGCTTAACTGGAGGTTTCCACAAATTGGTCTAGCCATCTAAACCCCAAAACCTTAAGGTGATGGAGGACGTCTGGTCTATCCATTTTGTGGAAATCTCTAACTGCTACACTTCGGCACCACTTTTCTCAATCGTGAGGACTTTGACAATCTGTAAGAGAGGTGTCGAACTGGTCTATGCCTATATAGCATATATGCACCCATCCTTTTGACAGGTGGTGGAGGTGGTTGCCCACTAAGTGGTTCAATCATACCCTTCCCTCCACTCTGATGGAGCCATAGTGCTAAACTATTAATGCACACTTGGTCTCAAGATGTAAGAGGTCATTGAGAGAAGGGTGGTACTACTGAATCAACTTTTTTAGGGAGAGAGTGGTTCCATTGTAGCATTGCACTATGAGCTCCTCCTTTAGAACTAGCACCTGTGGTTGTGGAGTGGACGGAGTAGTGTCCACCATGGGTGCGAATAGGGGGTCACACCTTGAAAGATAATTGGTTTTAGTCTTGGTTATTTTTTATTTGGGAATTGAGTCTTTTTTTTTGCATTAGGTTGGCATTTTATTTGCAAGATTGGAAGGGAAAACCCTAATTTTATTGGTGATTTACATTACCAATAAAAGGCTTACATTTGATTACATAGAGCTAAGAGGTGGCTTAGATAATGTGATTAGGAGTGATTAACACTTCAAAAGAACTATAATCTTTGAGCTCTAATTGAGTGGATTAGGGTAATTCATTTGATTTCATTCATGCATTATTGAAATTGGTAGCATTAGGGTAATTAATATCAATAAAATCAAACTAAATTGGTAGCATTAGGGTAATTAATATCAATAAAATCAAACTAAATTGGTAGCATTAGGGTAATTAATATCAATTGGTAGCATTAGGGTAATTAATATCAATAAAATCAAACTAAATTTGTAACATTAGGATATCTAATATCAATCAAAGCAAACTAAACACAATTAATCATTTACATAATCATTCATAATTAGGATTATAAACCTTAAAACACCCCACACAAGTCGAAGAAACCTTTAAAAAATAGACCAAAACACATCTTTGGGTAGGAGGCATGAGCCCATAGTCACACATAATTCAACCGTGAGACGAATAAGAGCTATTGATATGAGAATTAACTCTTGTTTACTAGTAATTATATTTCTTATTTTTTATCAGGGACGCCCGTGTATACCGTGCCAGTTGGTACGTGTAATTTGATTTTTAGGGTTGCCTATATCTCATGATGACGTCGGGATTAATTTATGTGTTCAATTAATTGTTTAACTAATGTGGATTGTGTCTATGAGTATAGGTAACGAGATGTGCGAGGGTACCAATTTAGGTGTCGCATGATGGCATGAGATGTGCAAGGGTATCGATTGAGGTGTTGCACCATACGAGGGTACCAATTGAGGTGTCGTTTGGATGGTGGATTGAGCAGTGGTGTAAAATGGAGATCATTTTGCTAAATCATGTATTAGAATTTCATAAATTATTTATAGCCTTTCATGTGGCTAGGTTATTTTACATGTGAGAGTGCACAAGGTTATTTCATGTGTAAAGGCTCATTAGCATTTATATTTGGGCAAAGTTTTGATATGTACAAACCTTAAGAACTTTAACATGGTTAGTAATATGTAAAGCAAACCCCAAAAGTGGGAAAAGCAAGCCCAAATTGTACGCACAACTATTATTAGCTTCTTGGACTATTTTTATGGAATAAAATTCTCTAAATACTCAAGTAGTGGAAGTGGGAGCTACATGCTTAACGGGGGAGATTGCACCTAATCTTGTCTTGTGTGGTACCTTCTACTCTATCTCTTGTTGCAAATTTGTTTCATGCATATTTTAGTTAATTTGTATTTAATTGAATGGTCATATTCTTGTATTATTTGAATTTTGTACTATTCTTCATCAAGTATTTTTAAGATCCCGTGAGCTATAACTTACATGGCATGAGTTATAATTGACGTGACGTGAACTATAACCAAAGTGATGTGAGGTGTAACAGATTTGACATAAGCCTGACCCACATAAGGTGAGCATGAACCTATGGATAGTTGAACCTAATATTATTTCTACCAATTAAAACTACCTTGAAGACGTATGAGGACACACCTATCCATGTCTTAATGATTTTCTTATCATACAATCTATACTAGTATCGATTTCTCAGAAATATCATTATCCTTATCAATTATGAGCATAGAATCTCATTGATTTCTCACATACTTTGACTCATGTAGGGGGCTCCATTCACCACTTTGAACCCGTGCCCAAGTGTGCCTTTTTCATAAACAAAAATATATGAGCCTATTTTATTGAAAATTTGTGAGCCAAATGCACTGTCCAATGTCCAAAATGGGAATTCCCAAGTGCTTCACCACAACTATAGGCGATCTTAGAAAATAGCGCACATCCGTCACTTGCAGTGACAACACAAGGGTGGAGTATCTTTTCCAACATGCTCATGGGGTGGGTCTTCCATTTTCTTAGATTGACTTTTAGAGTTTGGTCCTTTTTTCTAATGTAGATACGGTCCATGTCCCACCAATCAATCTCACTTTTCACATGTAAGGAATATCATATGATAGAGTCATATGAGTTAAGGTGTTGGGTAAAGTTCATCACTATAAAGGAGTGATGAAAACTCATGCCAAACGTTTTAATCTTGAGATCCCATAGATTTTGTGGTGGTGCCATTCAATGAGGTTTTCCACTAATCCATAAGAGGCAATCCCCATTTTTTTCTAGGATTTCTGATGGCACCAATACCTCCATCTAATATAACTATGACTTGAACCATTGTACGATCATAGTAGGTAGTGCCACATTCATATTATCACTCTCGATCAAACTAACGAGACCAAGTTTGTTTACTAGTACTTTTATCTTGGGTCTCTTTTCTACTTGAATAGATTCCTCTATTTTAGACTTGTACGAGGAGTTTAATAGCAGTTGTTCCTCTGTTCTGGCTCTAAAGCTTCCATCCATCCATTAGTCTTTCAATTCTTTCCATAAACTCGAGATACCTTCTTGGAGTAAGGAGACAATAAGTATTCATACTTTGGAAGTCTTTCCATAAACTTGAGATACCTTGGAGTAAGGAGACAATAAGTATTCGTACTTTGGAAGTCTTTCCATAAACTTGAGATACCTTGGAGTAAGGAGCCAATAGTATCTACAGTTGGGTTCCAAAACTAAAATTAAAGAGACCAGCTATGCCACATGGAGCACATATGCCCTCACTTGGGAAATTGTTTGGGCCTACTATGGTGAAACAAATTTGTACTAACTAAGAGTAAAGCTCTCAGGTCATTTCCTAGGACCTTGGATAATTGTGTCAAGGCTCATAACAAATTTGGCAATCCTTCCCTAACCACGTAGAGAAGATGTTATTTCTTAGATGTTTGCTTTGGTTTAGCATAATCGATGTTCTTCAGTCAAAATTGTGAGGAGAGGCTCTATGCTTGATAGGCTCTTAACAATTCTTCAAAATTGTGAGGAGAGGCTCTATGCTTGATAGGCTCTTAACAATTCGCTCTTCTCCTCTATGCAATTGGGATACTTTGCCAACTTCTCTAGCACCAGGTTGTTTGGATCAACGTAGTTGCAAATTTATTTTTTGAGGTTTTTGTAAATAACATTATGATATGACTTTTTTGAAATGAAATAGTAGTGATGGTATCTACCTTTTGGAATCTGCATTTCTTACACTTAAGAAAATGCATGAACTCTTTAGGAAGGACATGAGGATTATATATGCTTCTAAGTAATGTGGATTAAGGGATGAAGAATCGGGAAATGCCTAGATGTACGTATCTTGCCACTATTCTTTCAATGTTTGGGTAACTTGGTTGATAGTCAAATGTTATCCTCAATTGGGAAAAAACTAATTTGGCAGTGGTATTTATGCAAATATAGGGTTTAAAAAAAATCCAACCTAGGGTGGATTTTGTGTTCTAAAGAGAATTTATGTATATAGATCTTATTTCAAGGTATTGGTCTTCTTCCTTAAATAGGTGTGTGTGTGTTATTAAAGCCAACTAAATATATAATTATGGTTATTTATCCATCATCTAGTGTGCTTGTTGAATGTTTATATTTATATTTATAACATCAAGAAAGATTATATTGAGCTAGGTGTATACAAATCTTATTCTTCTTCTTTTGTAAAGAAATGTAAGATTCTTTCTTAACTCTTATGAAAGAGTTGAGATGGTCGTGGGACAATTTCTCAAGTCAATCGAGTATGTGGCATCATTAGATTACTAAACCTTGGTAGCTACAGACTGTATCTGCAAGTGCAAGTGAGGAAGACCAGGGTGAGAATACGGAAGGTCGATAATGTTGGGCTGATGCATTTTAGAAGCAAAGAAGCCAGAGCTTGGAGAAGAAACTGGGAAGGCATCTTTGTACCCTATCCACTGGCTACTACAACGAGAGAGAGAGAGAGAGAGAGAGAGAGAGAGAGAGAGAGAGAGAGAGAGAGAGAGAGAGAGAGATAATATGAAGCAATACACACTGCCTAAGTTCTAAAAGGCTATTTTACACACAATAATTGTATATCGTGCAAAGGTTCAAAGGTAAAAGTTATTGCAATTTCAATGATTAGTGTACCTTGTCTCTAAGCTTCATTACATCTGGGGAAATCTTCTTCTTTGACAAAGAGTTGAGACAAAGGAGTAAATAGGCAGGTCTTTTGTTCATACACATATCTTAGTGGAAAAGCAAACCTAGGGAAGCTCCCTTCACTAAATACCAGCGCTTAGCAGGTTTCATGGAAAACTTGGATTTGGAGTAACTTCATGGGTGGCTTGAGAACCATCTACTTATTGGAGGATAAAACATAAGTGGCTCTATCTTCACCCAAGCTTCTTTGCATGGGATTATAAAGCTTTTCTAGAATTTCCAATAAATTTAGAGTATTTCCAATGATTTTTAGAGCCCACAATGGCCTAGATTACCCCTTAAAAATATCAAAAAAGATTCTTCGCTTTAGGGAGCAAAATTTTAGTTTTGAGCAACGAGCAAAGTGAAGAAATAAAATTTGATCGCATTTTGGCCTACAGTCAAGACTCTTAAACCCGCATAGTCTCCATCAAAAAAGATTATGTGAAGCAAGACTCGAGTTCATCGACCTTCCTAAAAAAGGTTTAATCACTTTTGACACAAAATCAAGCCATTTTAGGAGTATTGAGATGAGTCAAATTTATGTTCTTTATTTATTTTATTATAAAAATATTCATATCTCCTTTATTTGAATATATGTTTACACCACATGGCTGATATACCTACACCCACCACCCATAATACAGGATAATACTTATACAAAATCTTTTAGACCCTCTTTTTCTTGGAGAAATCAAGGAAATACCAAGGTAAAGAGTGGTCAAAGGAGATGTTCAAAATGATGTAAACAACAAACCCTTAAATGGCAAGCCAAAGCATCGTATCTTCAAGTATTTCAGATGTTACAAGGAAGGGGGCACTGCACCAGATTGTCCAGAAAAGAAGAAGAACCCCACCCATGTAGCTTGTGTCAATATGGTTGAACAAGATAACAATAAACTCAAGCAAGAGGGTAACTTTAGGCTTGACTTTACGAATGAAGGTAAGGTTCCTAATCATGCTTTGTTGAAAATTCAAGGAAAGATAAAAATGTAAGTAAGTTTCTATTTTACATATGACGATGATAGCTTAAATGATTTCATTTTTGAAAAGGCTAAGGGCATTTAAACTAGATGCATTACACATTCAAAGGTGCATTCCAAAGAACTAGGTATAATTGCATTAAAGACGTTAAGGATCTAAAATTGGAAACGAATTAATTAAAGAAAAAGAGAACATTTCTAGTTATAAATTCATAGGTGCATTCAGAAGAACTAGGTACAATTGCACTAAAGACGTTAATGATCTAGAATTGGAAATGAATTAATTAAAGAAAAAGAGAAGATTTCTAGTTGCTCCTTTGCAAGGTGCTGATATTATTCTAGGAATGCCATGGAGACATGAACAAAATCCTCAAATTGAGTATCACATTCATACAATGTGGCTAATAGATTGGAGCTCCAAATTCTTATTGTCAAAAAGAGGAATGGGACATATTGAATGTATATATATCGATTATCGTGCTTTAAATAAGACAACTGTAAAGAACCGGTATCCGATACCTTGAGTGGATAATCTGCTAAACAAGCTCTCAAGGGAGCTTAAATCTTTAGCAAAATTGATCTCAAATATGGTTACCCATCATCAAATCCATATGGATGAAGGATACATTTTCAAGAATTCCTTTAAAACCCAAATAAGCCAGTATGAGTTTTTAGTTATGCCATTTGGTTTGGTTTGACTAATGCTCCCACTACTTTTGACAATAATGATAATCTTAAAGTTTCAAAATTTTATTATAGTGTTTTTTAATGATATCTTAGTTTTTTGTAAGAATTATCATGAGTACATTTACAACATTTAGAACAAGTGTTCTCATTTCTTTAATAGAATAAACTCTATGCCAACTCTGATAAGAGCAGTTCCTTTCAAAGAAGAAAGTGAATACATAGGATATCTCCTATCTATCTGCGATAGTTTTCCAGTGGACCCTAAAAAGATTAAAGAGATTGTTACTCTGCCAAAACCATGTGATATTCATGAACTTTTATCTTTTCTTAGCTTTTGTAGGTACTATGGGAAGTTTGTTAAAAACTTTACATATATTGTACATCCATTAACCAAACTTCTTAAGAAATCATAGCACTTTAACTACACTAGTAGACATGACCATTCCTTATGTGAACTCAAGAAATCTTTGACTCATGCCACCAGTCCTTAGATTACCATATTTTCAGATAGTTATCGGTGTGCAATGGGCAAGGTTTTGGTGATGTTCTCATGCAAGATGGCCAGCCCATTCCCCACCACAAGAGCTTAAAAACTAGCAGAGAGAAATTGTAGTACATATGATAAGGAATTAGCTATTATTGTATATGCTCTGAGACTTTGGAAACATTACATAATGGGATCTTAATTATTAATCAAAATAAACTAACATAGCATTAGACATTTATTAACCCAATAGGCTTCATTTTTGTTTCCAACCCATGATGTAGACTTCGTAGTGTCTTTAACATGTTTGTTGTAATGGAGAGTGAATATTTAAATCCAATGAGATATTCTTATGAGAAAGGCCTTAACTTCTTTGAAGACTGGATCACACTTTTAAAGATAATGATTGGAACCCCATTGGTGATTACTCATGTCATAATGGTTACCTCTACTTTCAGAAGAGATAGTGTGTTCCTTAGCCCTTCAAACACTATTTTGTTTTGGAAGAAATGCACAATTGCAATACATGGGTGTCATAGAGGCGTTTCTCAACCCTTTCAGAAGAGTATATAGAAAAGAATGACTCATGTGAGAACATCTGCGAATGAACGATGGCTATAACTTGCTTTCAATGGCCACCAAAAACTGCATCTTAGACATGCAAAATAGCCCAAAACTTACTCTCTATGATAGTACCCCCTTTACCTGTATTTCTAAATGTAAGAGTTCCATGATCCATGTTTGCTCTCTAATAGTGATTTTTATAGGAACTTCCAGCAAACAAAACCAATGTTCTGTCTCTTCATTTGATCCACCAAATGCACCCATAATGCCTTCATAACTTTCCAAGCTTGAGGCTGGTTGCCATGAAGCTTCATTGTGAGGTAAACCTCTCCATTTGACAAGGTACTACACCAAAGAGCGGTTACGTAACACCTTCTCTCTAGTGCCCAATATCTTTTCTAGTATATATTCAATCATACCTTCCTCATTCATTAGAGGTAGGTCTTCTTGTACTTCCAATATTGGTCCCACATAAGCTTTCAATTGAGAGGCATGAAATACACAATGTATATGTGTGGTTGCAAGTAGAAATAGCTTATAAGCTACTTGCCCAACCCTTCTCTCAAACTCGTAAGGACCATAGTATCTAAAAGCCAATTTGGTGTTTGTACTACCCTTGAGAGATGCAAATCTAGATTTTGGTATGTGTAAAAGCACCCAATCTCGCACATTGAATTCCACAAATCTCCTATGGGCATTGGCATATTGCTTCATACTCCTTGGAGCATTCTTTAAATTATCCTTGCATTGTTGTATGAGGTTTTGCATTCTTTCCACCTCATCCTTTGCATTTTGATTTACAATCTTCTCCTTATTGATCCACCATTGGCGCATTTATTAGTAGCCTCAAAATGAGACTTGCCAATGCTTGCATGACTTGTGCTATTGTAAGCAAATTTTGCCAAAGGTAGCCACTCATCCCAAGCATGTTGAGTATCAAGGCAAAAGTGTCTCAAATACGTCTTCATCTCATTGGATTTAAATATTCACTCTCGATTACAAACATGTTAGGACACTACGAAGTCTACATCATGGGTTGGAAACAAAAATGAAGCCTATTGGGTTAATAAATGTCTAATGCTATGTTAGTTTATTTTGATTAATAATTAAGATCCCATTAGGTAATGTTTCCAAAGTCTCAGAGCATATATAATAATAGCTAATTCGTTATCATATGTACTACAATTTCTCTCTGCTAGTTTTTAAGCTCTTGTGGGGAATGGGGTGGCCATCTTGCATGATGCATTTGTTCCAAAACAAATTATTGTCCGAAGGGCTGAGGAACACACTATCTCTCTTCTGAAAGGGATGAGAAACACCTCTATGACAGCCATGTATTGCAATTGTGCATTTCTTCCAAAACAAATTAGTGTTTGAAGGGCTAAGGAACACACTATCTCTTCTGAAAGTAGAGGTAACCATCATGACATGAGTAATCACCAATGGGGTTCCAATCATTATCTTTAAAAGTGTGATCCAGTCTTCAAAGAAGTTAAGGCATTTCTCATAAGAATATCTCATTGGATATTTAAATATTCACTCTCGATTACAAACATGTTAAGGACACTACGAAGTCTACATCATGGGTTGGAAACAAAAATGAAGCCTATTGGGTAAATAAATGTCTAATGCTATGTTAGTTTATTTTGATTAATAATTAAGATCCCATTAAGTAATGTTTCCAAAGTCTCAGAGCATATACAATAATAGCTAATTCCTTATCTTATGTACTACAATTTCTCTCTGCTAGTTTTTAAGCTCTTGTGGTGGGGAATGGGCTGGCCATCTTGCATGAGAACATCACCAAAACCTTGCCCATCGCACACCGACAACTATTTGAAAATATGGTAATCTAAGGACTGGTGGCATGAGTCAAAGATTTCTTGAGTTTACATAAGGAATGGTCATGTCTACAAGTCTAGTTAAAGTGCTTGGATTTCTTAAGAAGTTTGAAAAATGGATGTACAATATATGTAAAGTTTTTAACAAACTTTCCATATTACCTACAAAAGCTAAGAAAAGATAAAAGTTCATGAATATCACGTGGTTTTGGTTGAGTAACCATCTCTTTAATCTTTTTAGGGTCCACTGGAAAACTATCGCAGATAGATAGGAGATATCCTATGTATTAACTTTCTTCTTTGAAAGGAACTGCTCTTATCAGAGTTGGCATAGAGTTTATTCTATTAAAGACATGAGAACACTTGTTCTAAATGTTGTAAATGTACTCAAGATAGTTCTTACAAAAAACTAAGATATCATTAAAAATCACTATAATAAAATTTTGAAACTTTAAGATTATCATTATTGTCAAAAGTAGTGGGAGCATTGTCAAACCAAATGGCATAACTAAAAACTCATACTGGCCTATTTGGGTTTTAAAGGAATTCTTGAAAATGTATCCTTCATCCATATGGATTTGATGATGGGTAACCATATTTGAGATCAATTTTGCTAAAGATTTAAGCTCCCTTGAGAGCTTGTTTAGCAGATTATCCACTCAAGGTATCGGATACCGGTTCCACACAGTTGTCTTATTTAAAGCACGATAATCTCGATATACATTCAATATGTCCCATTCCTCTTTTTGACAATAAGAATTTGGAGCACCAAATGGAGAGCTATTAGTTCTTTCTCTAGCAACTCCTCTACTTGTCTTTAAATCCCATTTTGCCCAAGTATGCTTAACTCAATAAGGAGTGTTACATGGTAGAGGGATTCTAGGGACTATCTTAATTTTATGATTATTTACACGGGACTTAGGTAAACCAGGAGAGGCAGGTTATCCATACAGCAGTCATAGAACTTAGAAATAAGAGGATCATAAGACCCATTTGGTTTAAAGTTAGCCTCAACAATAAGTTGATTAACAAAAGAACCAAAAATGTCGTCATAGATACTATGGTGCTTACAAGTTTGAGAGAAGAGTTGGGCAAGTAGCTTATAAGCTATTTCTACTTGCAACCACACATATACATTGTGTGTTTCATGCCTCTCAATTGAAAGCTTATGTGGGACCAATATTGGAAGTACAAGAAGACTTACCTCTATTGAATGAGGAAGGTATGATTGAATATATACTGGAAAAGTTATTGGGCACTAGAGAGAACGTGTTGCGTAACCGCTCTTTGGTGTAGTACCTTATCAAATGGAGAGGTTTACCCAACAATGAAGCTTAATGGCAACCGGCCTCAAGCTTACCTCTATTGAATGAGGAAGGTATGATTGAATATATACTGGAAAAGTTATTGGGCACTAGAGAGAACGTGTTGCGTAACCGCTCTTTGGTGTAGTACCTTATCAAATGGAGAGGTTTACCCAACAATGAAGCTTAATGGCAACCGGCCTCAAGCTTGGAAAGTTATGAAGGCATTATGGCTGCATTTGGTGGATCAAATGAGGAGACAGAACAATTGTTTTGTTTGCTGGAAGTTCTTATAAAAATCACTATTAGAGAGCAAACATGGATCATGGAACTCTTACATTTAGAAATACTAGTAAAGGAGGTACTATCATAGATAGTAAGTTTTTGGCTATTTTGCATGTCTAACATGCAGTTTTTGGCCATTGGAAGCAACTTACAGCCATGGTTCATTCGGGGATGTTCTCACATGAGTCATTATTTTCTATATACTTGGTGGACATGGACTTGAGCACTTTTATTTGGATGCCCAACCCATTCGGAAGCCTAATAAATGTTATAAAGTTTCGAGGACGAAATCTATGGGTGGGGATGGTTTGTAATAATAAAGTACTTAAGGACTATGGTCTTGGGCATGGCCAATGTGGGGGCCAAGGTCCATGACATTGTTTACATGGAGTCCAAGATATGGGTAAAGGTCACCATGGAATCTTGCATGAGCAAGACTTGAATTGATATTAAGTAAAGATGATAAAAGTGATTATTACAACTTGGCCTTATAATTGTCTTATATCCCCTTGGGCCCTTTCACACTTAGTAATACCTTGGCCCCCACATTGGCCATGCCCAAGACCATAGTCCTTAAGTACAAATTTGAATTGATATTGAGTAAAGATGATAAAAGTGATTATTACAACTTGGCCTTATAATTGTCTTATATCCCCTTGGGCCATTTTCACACTTAGTAATACCTTGGCCCCCACATTGACCATGCCCAAGACCATAGTCCTTCACACTTAGTAATACCTTGGCCCCCACATTGGCCTTATAATTGTCTTATATCCCCTTGGGCCCTTTTCACACTTAGTAATACCTTCGCCCCCACATTGGCCATGCCCCCAAGACCATAGTCCTTAAGTACTTTATTACAAACCATCCCAACCCATACGTTTCGTCCTCGAAACTTTATAACATTTAGGCTTCCAAATGGGTTGGGCATCCAAATAAAAGTGCTCAAGTCCATGTCCACCAAGTATATAGAAAAGAATGACTCATGTGAGAACATCCCCGAATGAACCATGGTTGTAAGTTGCTTAAAATGGCCATCTTAGACATGCAAAATAGCCCAAAACTTACTCTCTATGATTGTACCTCCTTTACCAGTATTTCTAAATGTAAGAGTTCCATGATCCATGTTTGCTCTCTAATAGTGATTTATAGGAATTTCTAGCAAACAAAACCAATGTTGTGTCTCTTCATTTGATCCACCAAATGCACCCATAATGCCTTCATAACTTTCCAAGCTTGAGGCCGGTTGCCATGAAGCTTCATTGTTGGGTAAACCTCTCCATTTGACAAGGTACTACACCAAAGAGCGGTTACGTAACACCTTCTCTCTAGTGCCCAATAACTTTTCCAGCATATATTCAATCATACCTTCCTCATTCATTAGAGGTAGGTCTTCTTGTACTTCCAATAATTGTCCCACATAAGCTTTAATTGAGAGACATGAAACACACAATGTATATGTGTGGTTGCAAGTAGAAATAACATATAAGCTACTTGCCCAACTCTTCTCTCAAACTTGTAAGGACCATAGTATCCTATAAGCCAATTTGGTGTTTGTACTACCCTTGAGAGATGCATATCTAGATTTTGGTATGTGTAAAAGCACCCAATCTCCCACATTGAATTCCACAAATCTCCTATGGGCATCGGCATATTGCTTCATACTCCTTCGAGCATTCTTCAAATTATCCTTGCATTGTTGTATGAGGGTTTGCATTCTTTCCACCTCATCCTTTGCATTTTGATTTACAATCTTCTCCTTATTGATCACCATTGGCGTATTTATTATAGTAGCCTCAAAAAGCGACATGCCAATGCTTGCATGACTTGTGCTATTGTAAGCAAATTTCGCCAAAGGTAACCACTCATCCCAAGCATGTTGAGTATCATAGCAAAAGTGTCTCAAATACATCTTCACCCACTTATTGACACTCTGCGTTTGCCCGTCTGTTTCCAGGTGATAAGCGGTGCTAGGAGTCAACTTGATACCCATGTGGCTAATAGACGGAGAATAGATATTAAGGAAATATATCTTAAGTGTCAAACAAAGGGGAAAACAGGTCCTCTTCTGCCTAGTCATATCCAACCTAAGAGAGTTATAATAAAGAAGGAGATGACATTTTTGGTTCTTGTTAATCAACTTATTGTTGAGGCTGACTTTAAACCAAATGTGTCTTATGATCCTTTTATTTCTAAGTTCTCTAACTGCTCTATGGATAACTTGCCTCTCCTGGTTTACCTAAGTCCCATGTAAATAATCATAAAATTAAGATAGTCCCTAAAATCTCTCTACCATGTAACACTCCTTATTGAGTTAAGCATACTGGGGCAAAATGGGATTTAAAGACAAGTAGAGGAGTATTGGGATGAGTCAAATTTATGTTCTTTATTTATTTTATTATAAAAATATTCATATCTCCTTTATTTGAATATATGTTTACACCACATGGCTGATATACCTACACCCACCACCCATAATACAGGATAATACTTATACAAAATCTTTTAGACCCTCTTTTTCTTGGAGAAATCAAGGAAATACCAAGGTAAAGAGTGGTCAAAGGAGATGTTCAAAATGATGTAAACAACAAACCCTTAAATGGCAAGCCAAAGCATCGTATCTTCAAGTATTTTAGATGTTACAAGGAAGGGGGCACTGCACCAGATTGTCCAGAAAAGAAGAAGAACCCCACCCATGTAGCTTGTGTCAATATGGTTGAACAAGATAACGATAAACTCAAGCAAGAGGGTAACTTTAGGCTTGACTTTACAAATGAAGGTAAGGTTCCTAATCATGCTTTGTTGAAAATTCAAGGAAAGATAAAAATGTAAGTAAGTTTCTATTTTACATATGATGATGATAGCTCAAATGATTTCATTTTTGAAAAGGCTAAGGGCACTTAAACTAGATGCATTACACATTCAAAGGTGCATTCCAAAGAACTAGGTATAATTGCATTAAAGACGTTAAGGATCTAAAATTGGAAACGAATTAATTAAAGAAAAAGACGTTAAGGATCTCAAATATGGTTAACCATCATCAAATCCATATGGATGAAGGATACATTTTCAAGAATTCCTTTAAAACCCAAATAAGCCAGTATGAGTTTTTAGATATGCCATTTGGTTTGACTAATGCTCCCACTACTTTTGACAATAATGATAATCTTAAAGTTTCAAAATTTTATTATAGTGTTTTTTAATGATATCTTAGTTTTTTGTAAGAATTATCATGAGTACATTTACAACATTTAGAACAAGTGTTCTCATTTCTTTAATAGAATAAACTCTATGCCAACTCTGATAAGAGCAGTTCCTTTCAAAGAAGAAAGTGAATACATAGGATATCTCCTATCTGTCTGCGATAGTTTTCCAGTGGACCCTAAAAAGATTAAAGAGATTGTTACTCTGCCAAAACCATGTGATATTCATGAACTTTTATCTTTTCTTAGCTTTTGTAGGTACTATGGGAAGTTTGTTAAAAACTTTACATATATTGTACATCCATTAACCAAACTTCTTAAGAAATCCAAGCACTTTAACTAGACTAGTAGACATGACCATTCCTTATGTGAACTCAAGAAATCTTTGACTCATGCCACCAGTCCTTAGATTACCATATTTTTAGATAGTTATCGGTGTGCAATGGGCAAGGTTTTGGTGATGTTCTCATGCAAGATGGCCAGCCCATTCCCCACCACAAGAGCTTAAAAACTAGCAGAGAGAAATTGTAGTACATATAATAAGGAATTAGCTATTATTGTATATGCTCTGAGACTTTGGAAACATTACTTAATGGGATCTCAATTATTAATCAAAATAAACTAACATAGCATTAGACATTTATTAACCCAATAGGCTTAATTTTTGTTTCCAACCCATGATGTAGACTTTGTAGTGTCCTTAACATGTTTGTAATTGAGAGTGAATATTTAAATCCAATGAGATATTCTTATGAGAAAGGCCTTAACTTCTTTGAAGACTGGATCACACTTTTAAAGATAATGATTGGAACCCCATTGGTGATTACTTATGTCATGATGGTTACCTCTACTTTCAGAAGAGATAGTGTGTTCCTTAGCCCTTCAAACACTAATTTGTTTTGGAAGAAATGCACAATTGCAACACATGGGTCATAGAGGCGTTTCTCAACCCTTTCAGAAGAGATAGTGTGTTCCTCAGCCCTTTGGACAATGGTACTTAGGAATACATATCCATGGATTTTATTAAGGGTTTGCCTACAATGTCCACTCATAACGATATGATTTTATTATAGGTTTGCCAACTACATTGGGTCATAGTGATATGATTTGGACTATAGTGGACCATTTAAGTGAGTAAACCTATTTCTTGCCTTGTAAGAAGATTTTGACTATATGAATATATATATACCAAGAAAATCTTTGTACATCAATGTTTAGTGCAAATTATTGTTTCAAACGGAGATTGTAGCTTCTACATTAATTTTTTGATTGCTCTTTTCTCTAACTTAGGCACTAAGTTAGACTTCTCCATAGCTTTCCATCAAAAAACAAATGGACAATCTGAGATTACCAACAACACTATCTTGGATTGTCTTAGAGCTTATGTTGCCCAACAACTAATTTTAAGGGATGAAAGGGATGACTCATTAGCGTAAAGTTGGGGAACACATGACATCATTTACATGGAGTCCAGAATATGGGTAAAGGTCGCCATAAAATCTTGCATGAGCAAGACTTGAATTGACATTGAGTAAAGATGATAAAAGTGATTATTACAACTTGGCCTTATAATTGTCTTATATCCCCTTAGGCCTTTGCACACTTAGTAATACCTTGGCCCCACCACATTGGCCATGCCCAAGACCATAGTCCTTAAGTACTTTATTACAAAGCATCCCCACCACATTGGCCATGCCTCAAGACCATAGTCCTTAAGAACTTTATTACAAAGCATCCCCACCCATACAATTCGTCCTCGAAACTTTATAACATTTAGGCTTCCAAATGGGTTGCGCATCCAAATAAAAGTGCTCAAGTCCATGTCCACCAAGTATATAGAAAAGAATGACTCATGTGAGAACCATGGTTGTAAGTTGCTTCCAATGGCCAAAAACTGCATCTTAGACATGCAAAATAGCCCAAAACTTACTCTCTATGATAGTACCTCCTTTACCAGTATTTCTAAATGTAAGAGTTCCATGATCCATGTTTGCTCTCTGATAGTGATTTAGAGGAATTTCCAGCAAACAAAACCAATGTTCTGTCTTTTCATTTGATCCACCAAATGCACCCATAATGCCTTCATAACTTTCCAAGCTTGAGGCCGGTTGCCATGAAGCTTCATTGTTGGGTAAACCTCTCCATTTAACAAGGTACTAAACCAAAGAGTGGCTATGTAACACCTTCTCTCTAGTGCCCACAATAACTTTTCCAGTATATATTCAATCATACCTTCCTCATTCATTAGAGGTAGGTGTTCTTGTACTTCCAATATTGGTCCCACATAAGCTTTCAATTGAGAGACATGAAACACACAATGTATATGTGTGGTTGCAAGTAGAAATAGATTATAAGTTACTTGCCCAACTCTTCTCTCAAACTTGTAAGGACCATAGTATCCTATAAGCCAATTTGGTGTTTGTACTACCCTTGAGAGAACCCTTGAGAGATGCATATCTAGATTTTGGTGTGTAAAAGCACCCAATCTCCCACATTGAATTCCACAAATCTCCTATGGGCATCAGCATATTGCTTCATACTCCTTGGAGCATTCTTCAAATTATCCTTGCATTGTTGTATGAGGGTTTGCATTCTTTCCACCTCATCCTTTACATTTTGATTTAAAATATTCACCTTATTGATCCTTGCATTGTTGTATGAGGGTTTGCATTCTTTCCACCTCATCCTTTACATTTTGATTTAAAATATTCACCTTTTTGCTTACCATTGGCGCATTTATTATAGTAGCCTCAAAAGGCGACATGCCAATGCTTGCATGACTTGTGCTACTGTAAGCAAATTTTGCCAAAGGTAACCACTCGTCCCAAGCATGTTGAGTATCATGGAAAAAATGTCTCAAATACGTCTTCACCCACTTATTGACTCTCTTCATTTGCCCATCTTTTTTCGGGTGATAAGCAGTGCTAGGAGTCAACTTGGTACCCATGTGGCTAATAGATGAAGAATAGATATTAAGGAAATATGTCTTAAGTGTCAAACAAAGAGAAAATCAGGTCCTCTTCTACCTAGTCGTATCCAACCTAAGAGAGTTATAATAAAGAAGGAGACGACATTTTTGGTTCTTGTTAATCAACTTATTGTTGAGGCTGACTTTAAACCAAATGTGTCTTATGATCCTTTTATTTCTAAAAGTTCTCTAAGACTACTCTATGGATAACATGCCTCTCCTAGTTTACCCAAGTCGCGTGTAAATAATCATAAAATTAAGATAGTCCCATGCCAACTCTGATAAGAGCAGTTCCTTTCAAAGAAGAAAGTGAATACATAGGATATCTCCTATCTGCGATAATTTTCCAGTGGACCCTAAAAAGATTAAAGAGATTGTATCTCAGCCAAAACCACGTGATATTCACGAACTTTTATCTTTTCTTACCTTTTGTAGGTACTATGGAAAGTTTGTTAAAAACTTTACATATATTGTACATCCATTAACCAAACTTCTTAAGAAATCCAAGCACTTTAACTAGACTAGTAGACATGACCATTCCTTATGTGAACTCAAGAAATCTTTGACTCATGCCACCAGCCCTTAGATTACCATATTTTCAGATCGTTATCGGTGCAATGGGCAAGGTTTTGGTGATGTTCTCATGCAAGATGGCCACCCCATTCCCCACAAGAGCTTAAAAACTAGCAGAGAGAAATTGTAGTACATATGATAAGGAATTAACTATTATTGTATATGCTCTTAATCTTTGGAAACATTACTTAATGGGATCTTAATTATTAATCAAAATAAACTAACATAGCATTAGACATTTATTAACCCAATAGGCTTCCTTTTTGTTTCCAACCCATAATGTAGACTTCGTAGTGTCCTTAACATGTTTGTAATCGAGAGTGAATATTTAAATCCAATGAGATATTCTTATGAGAAAGGCCTTAACTTCTTTGAAGACTGGATCACACTTTCAAAGATAATGATTGGGAACCCCATTGGTGATTACTCATGTCATGATGGTTACCTCTACTTTCAAAAGAGATCATGTGTTCCTTAGCCCTTAAAACACTAATTTGTTTTGGAAGAAATGCACAATTGCAATACATAGGTCATAGAGGCATTTCTCAACCCTTTCAGAAGAAATGCTCAGCCCTTCGGACAATAATTTGTTTTGGAAGAAATGCATCAACTTTAATACATGGGTCATAGACGTATTTTTCTACCTTGTTATTAGTTTCAAGAAAACCCTAAAACAAGATGCAGAAGAGGTTGTGGTTGAATGTCCTTTTTGTCATAGCATAAAGAGCTCTAAAAGTAAGACTCACAAGGACTTCTCATACCTCTACCAAGCCCTAATGGTACTTAGGAATACATATCCATGGATTTTATTAAGGGTTTGCCTACAATGTCCAGTCATAATGATATGATTTTATTATAGGTTTGCCAACTACATTGGGTCATAGTGATATGATTTGGACTATAGTGGACCATTTAACTATGAATATATATATCAAGAAAATCTTTGTACATCAATGTTTAGTGCAAATTATCGTTTCAAACGGAGACTGTAGCTTCTACATTAATTTTTGGATTGCTCTTTTCTCTAACTTAGGCACTAAGTTAGACTTCTCCATAGCTTTCCATCAAAAAACGAATGGACAATCTGAGATTACCAGCAACACTATCTTGGGTTTTCTTAGAGCTTATGTTGCCCAACAACTAATTTTAAGGGATGAAAGAAGGGAGGAAAGGGATTACTCATTAGCATAGAGTTGGAAACACATGACATCGTTTACATGGAGTCCAAGATATGGGTAAAGGTCACCATGGAATCTTGCATAAGCAAGACTTGAATTGATATTGAGTAAAGATGATAAAAGTGATTATTACAACTTGGCCTTATAATTGTCTTATATCTCCTTGGGCCCTCTTCACACTTAGTAATACCTTGGCCCCCACATTGGCCCAAGACCATAGTCCTTAAGTACTTTATTATAAACCATCCCCGCCCATAGGTTTTGTCTGCGAAACTTTATAACATTTAGACTTTCAAATGGGTTGGGCATCCAAAAAAAAAGTGCTCAAGTCCATGTCAACCAAGTATATAGAAAAGAATGACTCATGTGAGAACATCCCCGAATAAACCATGGCTGTAAGTTGCTTCCAATGGCCAAAAACTGCATCTTAGACATGCAAAATAGCCCAAAACTTACTCTCTATAATAGTACCTCCTTTACTAGTATTTCTAAATGTAAGAGTTCCATGATCCATGTTTGCTCTCTAATAGTGATTTATAGGAATTTCCAGCAAACAAAACCAATGTTCTGTCTCTTCATTTGATCCACCAAATGCACCCATAATGCCTTCATAACTTTCCAAGCTTGAGGCCGGTTGCCATGAAGCTTCAGTGTTCGGTAAAAATCTCCATTTGACAAGGTACTACACCAAAGAGTGGTTACGTAACACCTTCTCTCTAGTGCCCAATAACTTTTCCACTATATATTCAATCATACCTTCCTCATTCATTAGAGGTAGGTGTTCTTGTACTTCCAATATTGGACCCACATAAGCTTTCAATTGAGAGACATGAAACACACAATGTATATGTGTGGTTGCAAGTAGAAATAGCTTATAAGCTACTTGCCCAACTCTTCTCTCAAACTTGTAAGGATTATAGTATCCTATAAGCCAATTTGGTGTTTGTACTACCCTTGAGTGATGCATATCTAGATTTTGGTATGTGTAAAAGCACCCAATCTCCCACATTGAATTCCAAAAATCTCCTATGGGCATCGGCATATTGCTTCATACTCCTTGGAGCATTCTTCAAATTATCCTTGCATTGTTGTATGAG
>NC_141046.1:66424394-66429394 GCF_041138505.1 Cibotium barometz | reverse complement strand
AAATCGGATTTATTTATAATTTTAAAAAATATCTCCAAGGTTTCAAAACAAAGAGTCACGTGGACAGGTTGACCAAACTCGGATAAAATCGGTTTTTTTTTGTTTTTTTTGTTTTTTGTGTGGTATATGTAGAGTCTAGACTTATTTAAGTCGTCGGGTGCTCAGTCACCAAACCAGAAAATAGCCCTTCATTTCAGCACACGCACCCACTCAGCAATTGGCGTATTCTCGCACCCCTCACAAGCACGGACGTGGTGGACGAGGTCGAGAACCGCGCTTTAGCGCAGCAAGAAACCACAGGACGCTTTGGTTTTCTCAGAGGTTTCTGCTTTTTTTTTTTCGAAGCTCTGTTTGAAGCCCCGGGTCTCGCTCGCTCGCGAGAGTGCTATGGCAGCAGATCAGGCCTTTGTTGGAGCCCTCGACCAAGGTACCACCAGCACCCGCTTCATCATCTATGACCGCTCCGCTACCCCCATCGCCTCGCACCAAGTCGAGTTTACCCAGATCTATCCTCAAGCAGGGTATGTATTCCCTTTACATTAACTTTGGTTTCTCAATCTAAATGTTAGCTTGGTGTTCAACTGCCTGTGCTTCTTTCAACTTGTGTACGGATTTTCTGGTTGTGTGTGTGTGTGTGTGTGTGTGTGTGTGTGTGTGCACCCCTTATGTACACGTGCTCCCGTACACTGGTTTTGTCTGTATATGTAAGTGTTCATATATGTATGCATGTGTGTATTTTAGTGATCTTCATACCTCATAAACACAGAGTGTGTGTGCGTACTTTATGTACACGTGCTTCTGTACACTGTTTGTGTATGTATATATAAGTGTTCATACTGTATGCATGTGTGTATTTTTTGTGATCCTTCATCTTCATAAACACAGTGTGTGCCTGTGTGCACGTGCATGTTCGGCTGGGCATGCTGAAGTAGGTATTCAACGTTGCATGTAACATTCCAAGAATGACCAACTTTTTTTAGTGATTGTTTTGTTATGGTTGACTGTAGATGGGTTGAGCATGATCCCATGGAGATCTTAGAGACTGTTCGGGTATGTATGCGGGTAGCTGAGGAGAAAGCCAAGGAAGCTGGCAAGCCTGTGGTTACAGGATTAAAGGCTATAGGGATTACTAACCAAAGAGAGACCAGCATAATCTGGAGCAAGAGCACTGGCAAACCTCTCTACAATGCTATTGTGTGGATGGATGTTCGCACCAGCTCAATCTGCAGGCGCTTGGAGGCAGAGTTAAGTGGAGGGCGAACCCATTTCACAAAGAGCTCAGGGCTTCCAATAAGCACCTATTTCAGTGCATTGAAGCTGCTCTGGTTTCTTGAGAATGTGGCAGAAGTGAAATTGGCAGTAGAGAAAGGGGATGCTTTATTTGGCACTGTTGATACATGGCTTATATGGAACTTGACAGGAGGGGTTGGAAAAGGGGTTCATGTAACTGACTGCTCAAATGCAGCTCGGACCTTGCTCTTGGATCTGGAGTCTTTGGATTGGCACAAGCCTAGTTTGAAAGATCTCAACATTCCACCAGAAATCCTTCCCAAGATTGTGAGTAACTCAGAGATCATAGGTGAAATTTCTGAAGACTGGCCATTGAAGGGGGTTCCCTTGGCCGGATGCCTGGGTGACCAGCATGCTGCTATGCTAGGGCAAAAATGCAAGAAAGGAGAAGCAAAAAGCACTTATGGCACAGGGTGCTTCATCTTGCTCAACACAGGAGAGGAGATTACTGCATCACAACATGGTCTGCTCACCACCATTGCTTACAAGCTGGGTCCAAAAGCATCCACCAACTATGCACTAGAAGGCTCCATTGCCATTGCAGGAGCTGCTGTGCAATGGCTGAGAGACAGCCTTGGGATCATCAAAACTGCAAGTGAGATTGAAGGGTTGGCAGAGACTGTTCCCAACACGGGGGGTGTTTACTTTGTGCCGGCTTTTAATGGGTTGTTTGCTCCTTGGTGGAGAGATGATGCTCGTGGGGTGTGTGTTGGGATCACTCGGTTCACCAACAGAGGCCACATTGCTCGAGCTACTCTGGAGAGCATGAGTTTTCAAGCCAAGGAGGTTCTGAGAGCGATGCATGCGGATGCGAAGACTGAGGATGCAAAGGGAGAGTTCCTGCTGCGGGTGGATGGAGGAGCCACCGTGAACAACCTTCTCATGCAAATTCAAGTAAGTTTGCCTCATCCCAAACTCAATCAGAAGAATGCAACACTCTTGTGGGTGTGTATTTGTGTGTGTGTGTGAGAGAGAGAGAGAGAGAGAGAGAGAGAGAGAGAGAGGAACTAGCTAATAAACAGCATAGATGTGCCTTACTCTGCACCATTTCACTGAATATTTCATGTTTGCTTGTGTTACCAGGCTGACATTCTAGGTTCGCCGGTCCTGCGGCCTGCAGATATTGAGACCACAGCATTGGGAGCAGCATATGCAGCTGGCTTGGCAGTGGGGGTATGGACAGAGGAGATTATATTTGGAAGTGGGGCTGCTGTGGAGACTGGAGTCACCATGTTTTACCCCAAAATCAGTGAGACAGAGAGAGAGAAGCGCTACAATTCGTGGTGTCTAGCTGTGGAGAGATCCTTTGGGCTTGCAGATTTAGTATAAAATGCAGAACCAGCTCTTTAGAGCGAGGTCACACCAATGATTTTCACCTGAAATGTAGACTTTTGCTGTAGTTTGTCACTCCAAATCTGAGGTGGACGGGTAGCAGGGAGCAATGGTACCTATAAGGCCTGGGGTGACCGCCCTCTTAATTAAATAAAAGTGCTGGTGATACCAATTGCTCTTTATGTTATTAAGTTTTTTTTTTTTCTAATTAGCCCACTGCATTTTTCAACAAGGCGACTCTTCTCGTTCTTGGAAATTTAAAGTCGAAAACTTCAAAGATTTCTATTTAACAAGTGAAGAATTCACAGTATATTTCTGCCTCGTCTCTTTTTATCACATCCCCGCCCCCCACCCCACTTCATACCATCACCACTTGGCCAAGTGGGTGCTACCCCATGTGCATAAAAAATGGGTTTTCATGAAAAAGTGTAAAATCTTCATTCAAATAAAAAAAATAGTGATAAAGAAAAGTTTTAAAATTTGTATAACTTTCAGACATATATACTTTTAAGACCTTTCTTAATTTTGGTTTTGGTGATTCTCTTCTTTCTTTTATAATTATTCGTAAGTTAAGATTATCTGGCCTTATGATGGTATATATATATATATATATATATATATATATATATATATATATATATATATATATATATATTCAAAATTTGAATTTGCAATGACAACTTTGGTTCTTGTCTAGATGTGGCATTGCTTCGTTTAGGTTACTAAAGAAACGATGCCATTTTTAAAAGATCACAGTAACCAACAAAGCCCTCTCCCCCTACCCCATGTGAACCTCCTCGTATGTTGGCACCTTTATACCAAAGCTTTTAGATCAGAAATTTTAGGGCTTGATACTTAAAAGATAAGGTTTCCTCAGCCTTGCTGTTGTTTGAATAGCCCTTTTTTTGGTGTGCATATTCACCATTTTATTTGGTGTGCATATTAATTAATGCCACTTACATGGTATTAATTAATATAACCTTAGAGTACATAAGGGAAAGGGACAAGTGAATCTTGTAATTTTTTTGAAAGAAAAGAAACAAGGCAACTACGACTAGCTTATTAAATTGATAAAGTAGCTTGTAAGTGTTTTGTTGTTGTCTTATTTTGCAAGTGACATTTTTCAACACCATCACAACAAAACATAGGCAAATAGAATCACCTTATATTGCTTTAAAACAAATATGATTTATTTACATGTGGACGATTCATGATAGGGAAGAACAAGCCAAACCATTCACAAGTAGAAAACAAATAAAAATCGCTTTGAGAAATTACACAACCACCTAATTAAAAGTACTTACTCAAAGAAAGCAAGTGTCATCCTTCGGTAAGCCCACATATTTTCTAGCAGTAGGAGAAAGAGGGATGCAATTTTCTCCATTGATGATTGCTTGTTTAAACTTTGTAGTTCTTTCACACATAGACACATAGTTGATGTTGTAGTGTTCGTTTGGAAGAGAATATTCCTCAGCGCATTAACTATTATCGGGTTCTGACGATTGCATGGCTCGTTATGTTCGTCATTGTCACGATCACTCCCATGATTCTCTTTTGCTTGAATATTGTCTGCATTGAAATACCTCATTGGAGGCCCATCCATGTAAAAGATAGTTTCAATGTATTGTTTCATCACTTTCTAGATTGATGCAACTCATCTTCTATCCATGCCATTACCTGTTTTAGGTATAAACCACGATGCTGTAGGATAATATTTGCTTGTGCATATCATTCGAAGTAGAGTATTTTATAGTGTCACGCCTAACTTGTTGGGTATATAATTCTCCATAAACACCTATGTGTGCTCGAACATATTCGTTGATGATAGACACAGTTTATTTTTGAGATCTCCTTGACCATATAGGGCATACAACTGGCGGCCACATACTATTTTTTCAGATGGAAAATTTTGGCAAAAAAATATGAAGTGGCTCTTATGAAGATCTTTCATGCAGTAACCAAGCAAACCCTCAAAAGTGTGACTAAGCCTCCTTTGGGTTTGAAGTACTCCCATTGCATGTACTATTTTTATCAACTTCTCAATGCTTATGAGGGATGGTGCCATAACTTCTCAATGCTTATGAGGGATGGTGCCATGAGGCTAACTACCATTTGAAAGTGAAGATGGTTGAGTGTTCCTCCTTTCTCTAATGTGAACATGCCTTTACAAGATGCCATGTGGATGAAATCTTCAAGAGGTTCCCAATGCGATACATCTATGTCACTATTTCCAATCCCCACTGTGATGGAGGCTTCAAAGAGCCTAGTCTTTTTGGGAGTAAAAAATTTTGGGTATTTGCTCGTAAACGGATCTGAGGCGGCCTTCTTGCTTTTTGGATCTTTTGGAGTAGACTGAGAAGAACCTATACTCATAAATA
>NC_141046.1:66354394-66419394 GCF_041138505.1 Cibotium barometz | reverse complement strand
ACACGTCCATAACCCTGTAAGCATGTAATCTCGCAAGCTTGTAAGAGACATAAAAAACCCCAAGCCCACAAACCTACTTGCATGCAAGCATATAATCTTGCAAGCTTGCAATTTTGCAACCCTGCAAGTTTACATGCAAGTGAGTCTGCAAGCCTACTTGCTTGCAAGCTAGGAAGCTGGTAAGTTTACAATTTCGCTTACCCAATTTTTCGCTTGCTTGCCAAAAATCCCACGATCTAGAAAGATCGCTTGTCCAAACGTTGACAAGTTTGCAAGCTTGCAAGTAAGAAAGTCATCAAGTTTGCAAGCCCACAAGACAATAATTTTGAAAGCCCATATACCCAGAAGTAAGCCAGCCCCCGGAAGTGAGTAATTCTTTAAGATCACCTTTTAATAAGCCGGTAATCCTAGGAAGGAGTAAGTTTGCAAGCCCGCTTACAAGCTGGAAATCTTGTGTGAGTCTACATGCAATTAAGCTTGTAAGCACATAAATTTGTAAGTCCGCAAGCCCATTTACCCATAGAATGACAAACAATAAGTCTACAAGTTCGTAATCCTACAAGTCCATGCCCATTGCACGATTGTAAGTGGCCAAGTCCACATGCAAGTAAGATTGCAAGCTCGCAAGCAACCAAGTGCATAATCTCACTTACCACCAATCCGACAATGCTCACAAGCTGGAAAGTCTACAAGCATGCAAGCTAGCAAATATCACAAGCAAGCATGTCATTAAGCCCACAAGCGAGTAAGTCTACAACGTAGAAAGTAAGTAAGAAAATCCATAAGTCCACTTACTTGCAAGACAACAAGCTCACTAACCACTTGCCTACTTGCTCTCTTGCGTGCAAACCAACAAGTTTGCAAGCATGCAAGTTTGTAAGTTCACAAACTTACAAGCTAGCGAGTCCACAAGTTTTTAAGCCTATAAGCCCACTTGCCAATTTCCTGCCAGCCCACAAGCCTACAAGCCTACAAGCCCACAAGTCCTCAATCTCACAAGTTTACCTACCCACAAGCTCAAACATTAGCCTTTAAGTCTATAATCCCATAAACCTACATGCGAGTAAGCTCGCAAGCTCATAGGTCTATAAGTTTGCATGCTTGCTTATCCACAAGATGGCAAGACCATAAGCAAGCAAGCAAGTATATACACTGATAGGTCCACTTGCTCACTTGCCTACTTGTACCCAAGTCAGTAAGCCGGTAAGCCATCAATGTCAATGTGATGCACATAGCTATTGATTTCATTGTTGGAAAGATAATAGTTACTCATATGCAACATCAGGTATGCCTAGCCCACATGCTGCAACATCTATAGCAACTAATATAGGTGTATGGCCTGACCTCAAAGACCTTAGAGCATACTCTCTTTCTTGCCCACTTGCTTGCTTGTCCTCAAGTTAGTAAGCGAGTAAGCCCACATGCTCACAAGCCTACTACCGGCTAGCAAAGATCCAAGACCACAAGCGGATGAGTTTGGAAGTTGATACCAAGTCTAAGTTGTCTAAAGCACAAGTAGGTAAGACCTCAATTCAACAAGACTGGAAGAAAGTAGTTAAATCATATACTTAGCTACTAATTAAAGCATATACTTAGTAAGGGAGCAAGGCATACACCACCCTTCTACAAAATTTTACAAAACCAAATCCTGGAGGATAATAAGCCATCAGCCATATAACTGAGTGAAAAAACCTTATGTTGCTTCACCCCCTTTTATTGCGATTATCTTTGCCACCCCACCTCTAGATCTATAAAAGTTTACAAAACCAAATCCTAGAGGGTAATAAGCCACCATCCATATAACCGAGTGACAACACCTTATGTTGCTTCATCCCCTTTTACTATGATTATCTTTGCCACCTAATCTTGGGCCACCTCTAGATCTTCCATTGGTTCTCCCACCACCTTGCCCATGATTCTCCTTTTGGTATCATACTCAACAAGCCATTGTGGGACCTCTTTCTTGGATTCCTCCATTATCTTAAGTAGAGGTTTTTCAAAAGCGAGTTGTTCTTATCACTCAAGAATCCAGTTGTTATTGTCCATGTATGGCCAATGCAATGCACGTGTCATTGGTAAGATTATAGTTGATCACATGTGAAACATTAGGTTCAATATCTATAACAACCAATATAGGTCTATGGCTTGATCTGAAAGACCTTAGAGCACATTCTCTCTTGCACACTTGCATGCTTGTCCCCAAGTTAGTAAGCCAGTAAGCCCACATGCTCACAAGCCTGCTATTGCCTAGAAAAGATCCAAGACCACAAGTTGATGAGTTTGGAAGTTGGTAGCAAGCCTTACTTGTCAATCTCACAAGTAGGTAAGTCCTCAATCCAACAAGCTTGGAAGAAAGTAATTAAAGCATATACTTAGCTAGTAATTAAATCATATAATTAGTGAGTAAGGCGTACACCACCCTTCTATAAAAGTTTACAATCTTGGTGGATAATAAGCTACCAACCATATAACCAGGTGATAGCACCTTATGTTGCATCACCCCCTCCTACTGTGATAGTCTTTGGCACCTAATCTAGGGAATTTGGGGCCACCTCTAGAGCTTCCACTTGTTCTTCCACCACCTTGCCCACCATGACTCTCCTTGGTAGCATACTCAACAAGCCATTGTGGGACTCTTGGTTGGATTCCTCCTTTTGTTCCTTCAAAGCCATGTGCTTGAATAAGATGAATAAGTACATAAGCTTATTTCTCTTCTCCGTGGTTGCAAGCAATATCCTAGCCATAGGATCTTGGTTGAACGTATCTAAGGTCTACCAGCAAAGTGTATATGTATGTGTGTATGTGCATAACATCTTGCTTTTTCAAGGCTTTTCATTGTAGACTTCATTCATAATAGGTTGATTGAATAATGTATGCGAGGGAGAGAGATATCTCATGTAATCTAATTCTAAGTTAAATTATTTGTTCACGTTGCTTTAGGTATAGCCCGATGTGAGGATCAGGATCTAGCGGTGCACTTACTATGGGTTCCAAAGTTTATTTTATATTCATGGTGCTTCAAGTACAGCTCGATGCCAGGATCAAGATTTAACAGTGCACTATGGTTTCCACTCCATACCAATCACATCCGCACCACCACCACCCTAGCCAAATTCACCAAGACCTTTTATCACACCCATCACACCCCACACCACCACCACCCATTACACCCACTACACCACCTATTACACCCATACCACCACCCGTGGAGCAACACAGCTCGATCCCCATCCACCACACTTCCCATGTCCACATATACATCATTTCTATAGGGAAGATGACTTATGACATTGTAGGTCGAGCATTTCGGGCATGACTACAAGAGTTGATGTTGCTTTGCCTACCAAACATGCATATATCATGGGTGTAAGTATATTTTAAAATTTAGATGTAATATTCTTTAATTGTTAATCTTTGTGTTCTTGCTATATTCTAACAAAATGATTACTTTTAAATGTGGGAAAACACACATTGGAGAAAAAAAGAAACTACTCATGCAGCTGGAGAGGTTGAGTTCCAAAAAGAAGATAAATAAAGAGATGTGCGAGTTAGTAAGACATAGGTGTGATAACCTTAGGTACTAAATCTTTTTTAAAAACTAGTTGAAATGTGTATATGTGTGTAGCTTTACATCAATCTTCAAAGTTCAATAAATTGACGTGTTGTAATAAGAATGCTACAATTTCCTAGGATCTTAAGTTTACATTGAAGCCTTAAGAAATTGAAAAGATCGAGAGTTATAAAAAAGAGAGTGGGGGTAGAAGGAGAGAGAATCACACTAGATTGGGTCCTAATAACCCTTTGAAGGTCCCCCACCATTTTTGGTGTATTTCCAAGATTTAATTTGAAGTATAATGATTAACTGACTGGTTATGCATGCCTTGACACATTTTCTTGAGACTTGAGCAAGGACCTGCCCAAAATAGGGCTTCTCTAGACACCCGACCAAATAGTCTAATAAGTGACTGGATGACCTCGCACAAAAAAATACAACTTGTAAAGAGGGTTACATAGACCCTAGACCTAGATGGTTCCTTGGTGAAACATCCCTAGGCTAGGTCTCACAACATGTTCAAGGACCATCAAAAAGGTGATTTGCCTATCCTACATGTAATATTATTCTACGTGGTCCCCTAGGATGGTGATGCATGTGATAATGAATAAGGCCATAATCACTCTACCACAAAGTCTTCATTCTCGTCAAGTGAAGCCTTATACACTTCAATGGGAAGAAGAACATGCAAAATCTTCATCAGCTTTTGGTAAGTCATCTTTGACTTCATTGATGTCGAGAGGTTCAAGATCTACATCCAAGATATTCTCCTCTCTCTCATTGATATCTTGTTCTATAAGCTCATCCCCTTTGCTTGGCCTTTCTTGGAATATGAGTCTACGCCACAAGGTGACACATGGATAACATATAGCCATTGTTCATTGTCTACATCATCAAAAAAGAATGCTTGTTCATAATGCTCTGGGAAGACGAATGGCTCAATTCTTTGATACAATATTTTTTATGAGTCAATGGTATAGAATCCATTTATGCCCATCCTAGATGTTGCATTGTGTTCATAGTATTGTGTCTAGAGCAACACTTTCTCTTGAAGGACATGTAGCTGACCTCAATAATGTCTTCGAGCACACCAACATAGCCGAGGAGGTCACCATCGACGAGTTTTGTATCCATACTACTAGTGTGAATTTATTGTTGAAATAAGACAAAAATGCTAGAATCCATTGTGATGCATCACAAATCAATTCGCGCGATCTGAAGATGTCGGCCATAAACCCACATACTACTATAACATTGTGCTATCCAAACAAGAAGAGTGATAGTGTGTGAATTTAGGAATTACATGTGATGTAAAATTATCTACATAAAAACGATAGAAATTGTAAATACATGTCTCTTACATGGAAATCACACCACCCACAAGATATCTCATCTACGTCGTGTGAAATCGTTGTTCCCTCGCTCGTTGTCACCCTATCCAAAGTCAAAAGAGACCAATCAAGTGCATTAGGCATGCTTGTAGTTGAGTGATGATGATATGTGCAATGCAAGGATTTTGGAATGATTTGAAGTGACAATGATGGTTCCCCAAAACTAAAACAACCCTAATTGATGAGATATAAGTTTCATTTTTGTTGATTATTGTTAATTGATTAATAACGATAGTAGTGATTAAGTATTTAATGAGGTGATTAACATGGCTAAAAGTTTGAGGATCAAATTGAGCTCACCATGAAAGTTTTTGAAGGGGATTTTTCCATAGCCTTGAAGCTCTTGGTGAGGACCCTTGGATGAAGGCCAGAAACCAGCTCAAAAATGCTAAAAATTGATGTAAAACACTTTTTTTTGCCTAGTTTTTCTGCTCTCTCGGCTCGCTTGTTGAACCAAAATCTTCAAAACTTGGTTTGTGCGTAGATCATAGCATTACTAACACACCTAAAAGGGTTTGTGTTAATTGTGAGCAAGGAGGCGGAATGGTTTAAAAAACCAGATGGTACTATAGTCTAAAATTCACGATGATGCGACTAGGAAGCTTGCCTCTATAGCTCATGTATTGGTCCTCACCACACTGTTCGCACCTAGCTAGCCATCGAAGGTGGGCTAGCAGTTTGTTCGACGTGTAGCCATCTTCGGTGTGGGAGTCCTAGCAACATTTCCTTTGGGATTGCTCATAGGCTTAGTAGGTATGGCAGAGGATTCTCCACATTTTCACTACAAAAAGCCCCTTGCAGGTCTCTCATTGCAGTATCTCCGCAATTCCAATTTCAAGTCCCGCTTCTTCTGATCATTTAACTCCTGGTTCCTTCCAGAGATGGGAGATTTGCAACCATACCTTTAATCAAATGATGTATTTCATTTATATACCACGATTTCACTATTGCAAGAGGCTGGACCATCACCTTCCCTTGAGTGACATGGGCAACATGGCATTGGAGATGATGATGATAGAGAGGATTACAGGCGCTGGCATAACAACTCAGATAAGGAGGAACATTAGATTAGTTATAGCTAGTCATACCTTATTTTAGTTGTACTTCTCCATCCAGAGAGTTTTTGTACTCTTCTTTTTCATGATGATCATCAGAGTTTTTTGTACATGGCCATGGATCCATGTTACAGTACTTATATATATACATTTTTTGTTTTGGTCACTTAGCCACATTGATGAATGAATAGTGTATACTTTATCATCATTTTTATATACACATTGTCAATATGATGTTTGGTATTTATCTTTTTGTTAATTCTTTTGTTAAAGCTCTATATTCTACCATTTGTATTAACAAACTCTTATCAAAGGAACAAGTATATTCACATGTTATTGATCTTATAACCAAGTAAATGCCTGATATTATTAAGAAAGATAAGCCAACCTCCATGAAGAGGAATTGTGGATGAGAGCTAATCACTAGACATCCGTCTGAGTGTGAGAGAGATAGAGAAAGAGATAACGAGAGAGAGAGAGAGAGAGAGAGAGAGAGAGAGAGAGAGAGAGAGAGAGAGAGAGAGAGAGAGAGAGAGAGAGAGAGATGTGTGTGTGTGTGTGTGTGAGAGAGAGAGAGAGAGAGAGAGAGAGAGAGAGAGAGTGAGAGTGAGAAAGATAATGAAAGATGTATGTGTATGTGTGCGAGAGAGATAATGAAAGATGTGTGTGTGTGTGTGTGTGTGTGAGAGAGAGAGAGAGAGAGAGAGAGAGAGAGAGAGAGAGAGAGAGAGAGAGAGAATCAATGATGTTAAAAAACATAGTACCTCAAGCTATGGCTATGGAAGCTCTGACCTGAAAAATTAATGCAAAACCCTAAGCTAAGGTGGATGATGCTTAAGTGCACTTATAATGATGGAGAAAGTGAACTAATTAAGTGCACTCATAATGATGAGAATGTGAACTAATTAAGATTTATACTCAAGTTTAGTTAGGTTACAAGATTGCAGCTTGTACTTAAAGAAAGACTTGAGAGATTACTTGATTTGATTGTTTAAAAGTGACCTCTTTTATATGAGGTGGGTACATCTTGGCTTTGTTAGGCTCATGTGGGATAATTTCTCATGTGGAAGCTTACTAGACTTACACTCACTCCCTACCTTTTTTATGCTCTATGGTACCATATTTCTCATCACCCCCCTTGGTGCCATATTCTTAGGCGGTGGTTGGATGTGAGGTTTACAATTCCAATATCCCCCCTGGGTGCTTTGCTACTCTCAGGTGGCAAGGTTTGGTTACAACATGTTATCACCCTCCCTTAGTGCCAACATAGCTACTTAAGGTGGTAAGGTGTGGTGGAAACAAGAGAAGTGAAATGAGATGGGTGTCTACTCATATGGTGACCCATTTTTACTACATGTAGGCTAAAAAATAGGCTTGGGTAGTGAGGTTTGTTGATGTCTTAGAAAAGTTTGTCATTGGAAATTTGCTCTTTACTTGATGAAGATTCTATGTAGTTTGCTTCTTGGTTCTCGAATCTGTATTCCTCTTCTTTGTGTCCCATCTTCTTGCAATGATACCATGCTATAAGCACAACTAAGAGTGATTAGAGATATTTGAAGTGTAGGCAATGAATGCTTTAAAAGACCATCGTCGATGGTTCGTCAAATTCATAGCATAGAGAATAAAAACGACGAAACCCTCTAGTGAGCTGTGTAGAGCAAGTGGCTAGAAGGGTTTAGCTATTAGTTATAAGGATAAGGAGGAATCGATTCCTTCCGTAGTTAACCCTACACCTATGTGGGGTACTCCGATGGGTGGATCTACTCTTGGATTATGGCACAAGCCAAATGAACCATACGTCCAAGCCCTTAGAGGTAATCTCAGGACAACCAACTCATTAATGCCAAGTCTATTTCGAGAGAAAAAGAGGTGAATACTAAAAGGGCACATGTATAATATTTTTTAAGGGTAAGTAAAAAATTTAAAAAAAAAGTTAGCTAATGCACATGTCAAATTTAAAAAATGAAACATACAGATGCAGTCAAAGCTCAATGTGAGCTAGCAAAGCCCAAGACAGAAACGCAAACATTTGTAGAAAAACCCAAGGAAGCTATAAATATGTCGAGATCCAAGAAGCCAGGGCAACTAGAGAGGTAACAATCGATAGAATCATTAAGATGCAACAATAACTAGCTCAGAAACATCACCCACAATAGCTAAACCACAAACAAAATGGATAAGCACCAAAAAGCTAGGGCAAGCTCCAAGAAGCTAGGGCAACTAGAGAGGTAACAATTGACTAAGTAATCATTAAGATAGAACAATAACTAGCTTAGGAACATAACCCACAAGAACCAAACTATAGATAAAATGGACAAGCTCATTGAGATAGAGCTTCAATGTTGGCTATTTTGCTAGTAACTCCAAGGGACTTGCCTCTCAAACCTTCTCTTTATATTTTTCTAACCCTCTCAAACCTTATCTTTATACTTTTCAACACTAACCCTCTCTTTACTTCAATTTAATATTAACATTTTCAAAGACTTAACACACTATGATGTGACAAATATAGTCCAAAACATAGATAGATATGGACCTCAAAAGAGTAACATCTATACTTCATGTGATGACCTTTATCTATTTGACCCTGTGGCTATATATCATTTTAATTTACATCCCATATCCATGAATTTTAGATCTTGCTGTGTAGAGGATTGTAAAATTCCACCATTTTTTATGATAAAGAGGATTTTTTATTGGAAATCTCTATTTTAAATAACCTACCCTCCATCCCTTCCCTTTTTGAGACCATTCTGCTAGTTTGGAATGTTCTAGACGTATGGGTGGCTAGAGCTATATGGAAATCTCTTATACCTTAAAATTTATGAAAGTGTACAATATCAAGTGTTATTAAATTATACCAATATGAACATCTAATAGCCATACATACTTCTTTACTTTAATGATTTTTGTCCCAGAGATCCCAGTACTAAGAGTAAACCTGACATATATGCCAATGAAGAGATGGTTTACCCTATTGAAATTTCAAGGCAAGAACGCACGTGGCTCTCATATATGCCATAACTTTCCTTTCTTCTAGAAAGCGAGCAATTTTTGACACTTTTTGTAGAAACAAGGGAAACATCTTTTGTTGTGGATTAGAGATTGGAAGAGAATATCTAATCGAACCATAGTAGCAGCATGCCGATTTATGAAGAAGCTGATCATGGTACTCATCGACGACCAAAGGAAAGAGCGATGTGAAGGCTATGATCCAAACATGTTATGATTTGACATGAACAGAGGACTAATAGAGGAGGTGGTAATGTATTATTATCATTGCCTCAAATGTCTACCATCATATATGCATATAACATTTGAAGACATGGTGCACACAAGTTTCTAGAAGCCTTATCTTTACTTCTACTTAACATTAAAGAGGCTCCAATCACAATGAAAACATTACATATACAAACTTGACGGACCATTCTTTCAGTCCAAGAGAGAATCCCCCCTTAGAAGGCACTATCTTATAATGAATGGATAGAATTCCCCTTTGTGCAATGTAATCTCCAACAAGTATTTACTTGCTCTTTGCTTCTTACTTTATGTGAGAGAAATAAGAGAGTAAGAGGTGAATGAGTCCTTTTGGCAAGGTGAAGTAGTTTCCCCTATGACAGAGCGGAAGAGAGGACAAGAAAGAGAGAAGCTAGCATCTAATGGCTTTAAAAGACCCAATTGTGGAAGCAAAATAAGTACCCCATGACAGTTTTTGCTTGTTTGTGCAAATCTATTTAAAAGGTTGAGTTGTTTGAGAGGGAAAAAACATGCGAACACACATGCACACACACAAATATACATGTATATATGTATAATATGTACGTGCATACATATTATGCAAGTATATATATATAATATGTATATAAATACACATATATATGTATGTATATGTGTGTGTGTGTGTGTTAGTAACCTCTATGGGGATGTCCATTATTTTATTTTGAGATATTTTATTTGGATGTATCTTTTATTTATATTATTTACTAGGATTAATATGTTTAATGAGCTATGTGCATCGGTATGATATGGTCAGGATTAATGTGTGTAATCAACTGTGTGCACTACCTAATATTATCTTGGATGCAGACGAAGATCGAGTGGAGGATTATGTGTTAATCGTGGGTGGAACATGTGTTGAATCACTATTATGAGATATTTTGGAAGACGTGAACACCTATATTATGGTTTCATATTTAGGCATTAATGTTTTTGTAAGGCTAAGGCCTCATACCTTTATACATACCAAATAGTATTTTAACTTTTGGTAGGCCTAAAAATTTATATTACTTGCTATATTTTTTGTAGATCTTTTACACTCATAAACTCAAAAAGCACTTATTATTTGTTTTGGAAGTTATCTTTTTGGAAAGCAAGATTTTTCTAATACATATAAATATGGGTGAGTGGTACAAGGGCCACACTCATCCCAAGGGAGATTCAACCCAAGTGTAAGCTGAATTCACCCTCACCATAGCCATGCACATGTTTGGGATACCCATGTTTCTCAACATGGTCCACAATTTGAGAATTAGAGTTTCTTCTCCAAGTGTCATAAAGGTCGTATCAGAGCTTTGGGGACAACTCAAGGAGAAGGATTTTTGAAGAAAAATACAAAAGCAAGGTTTATGTAATTATTTGGTGCAAAGAAGGCCAAAGGTTAAATTTTTAGAAATTACTAAGCTTCAACAAATCAAAAGAAAATTTTCACAGGAAAAAGAAAGCGCAGCAAGAAGCTACAAGCAAGCACAGCAACAAGGGTAGAAGTACTTTGGACAAAGAGAGGAGCTCACAAAAACCTAAAGAGTGAAGAAATAAAAGCTTTGAAAACCTTTGGGCAAAAAGGTTGAATGGTTTATGGAAATTTTATGAACCATTGGATGGATATCTAGATCAAAGGCTATAAATCCTTGTCACCTTTTTCACTTTCCACTTTCCAAATACTACCCCCAAGAGAAAAACTACCTTTTGATTCTTCCATCCTCTCCAAAATCTAGCACTATGGATGGAATGAGCATGGCTTGAAGATCAACCTTCTGATTTCAAATTTTTATAAGCTCCCCAAACCAGAGAATCCATATTTTGATGGTGTTGAGCAAAGCCTCCACTTTTTATCTCTAATTTTTGAAGAAAACAATTCTCATCCTTTCCCTCTACGTCGGTAAAATCTTCCTTGTTTCTCTCTCTCTCTCCTTCGCTACCCATTTACGCAAACAGGCAGCCATATTATTTTTCCCGTTCACACTACACCCGTCTCGTCGCCTAAATCGTGTAGCTGCTTTGCTTCCTATTGCTTTTTCAAAAAGGTGAATATAAAACCTTTAGTATTAAAGCTTTTATGCTATAAAGCTTATAATATAAGCTTTATAACACTCCCTCTAATGCTTATGTTATAAAGCTTACATACTCTTCCAAAAGCTTCAACACTTATCTAAAATGCCTTAGAGCTTCTTTAAAAGCTTAATATTATTAAGCTCTCAAAAGCCATAAAGTCTAAACTCTCTCAAAAGCTATCAAGTTTATAAAACATCAAAGCTTTCAAAGGCTTTCTTGTCACCAAGGGATTACAATCAAGAGGAGACCTTTAAAAGGCTTTTTCAAAAGTTGATTTTTGGGAATAAAAACAAAGACCTCAAAGGCAATTTTGGGCGACTTCAACAATTTATTCTCAAAGGCTTCAAATACCACTTACGGGCTTTGTGACACTTAAAGTTGGTATTCTTATTCCACAAACCAAAGGTGTTTTAAACAACAATAGGTGCTAACAACAACAACAAGAAGAAGAATGATGATGCAAAGAAGAAATAAGATCTTGTATCTTGAGTTGTGACATGTTAGAATTGTTGACAAAAAGGACACATTGCACCCAATTGGCCCGGAGAAGAAGAAGAAGAAATCAAGAACCACACGCATCAACATGAGTAATGGTGAAGAAGATGCAAAGGACAACGACTTCTCTCTCGAGCAAGAGGCTAATTAAAAAAACAAAGATCTTTGAGATGATCCAGGTATGCCTAAGCCTATTAAAAAGCAAGTTTCACCTCGTATGCTATTAAAAATGCAAAAGAAAAAATTAAGGGCAAGGAAGTAAATATATTACATGATGATGGTAGTACACATGACTTTATTTTTGAAAAGATTATGCATACTCTTAAATTGAATGCTACTCCTTTTTAAAGTATAAAATTAAAACTGCTTTTCAAGGAACAAAGTATAATTTCATCTTTGCATTCATATGATGTTATTCTTGGAATGCCATGGAGACATGAGCATGGTTAACGAGGTATCTAACTCTAAACCAATTTCCAAGGACATCTCATATGAGAACCATTCATTTCACAAATATTATATTGTTTATGAATGGGTTATCTCCTCGATTACCTAATTCTAGATCAAAAGACCATATGATAGACATTATCCCTGGTAGTATTCTACATTGTAGGGCTCCTTATAGAGTGAATTTTCTAAAGCAAAAAGAAATTGAGTCTTTGTGATTGAGGACCTACTTCGATAGGAAACTTATTAGGCCTAGTAGTTCACCATATGGAGCACTTGTTCTTCTCATAAAAAAGAAGAATGGAACGTTTTCATGTGTATTGACTACCAAGCTTTAAGTAAGAACAATGTCAAGAATAGACATCATATCACACATGTGGATGATCTCCTAGACAAGTTGAGAGGAGCCAAAGTATTTTCCAAAATTGACCTTAAGTCAGGCTATCATTTGGTTAAAATTACTGAAGAAGATGTTTGTAAGACTGCTTTTCGCATGTAAATCGGTCATTTATGAGTTTTTAGTAATGCCTTTTGGACTTACTAATGCTCCAGCTACATTTAGTTGCATGATGAACTGTATATTATTGAAGCATCAAAATTTTATAGTTTTTTTCTTTGATGACATCTTGGTTTTTAGCAAAGACAAAGATGAGCATTAGAAACATCTAGAGATAGTATTCAATCTTTTAAAAGAAAATCAACTATATGCTAATCCAGACAAAAGTGAATTCTTTCAAAAAGATATAGAATACCTTGGAAATATTGTGTCTGAATAAGGAATTCGTGTTGATCCTAAAAAGATAGATACCATTAGATTATGGCCTAGACCAAAGGACATTCATAAGTTGACACTTTTCTTGATATATGTTCTTATTATAGAAGATTTGTGAAAAAATTTGCTTACAAAGCACATCACTTGATTGAATTATTGAAAAAGACAAGCTTTTATTTAGACTAATATGGATAAAAAATCTTTTAATGCACTTAAGTACACACTTACCCTTGCACCTGTATTAACACTACCTGATTTCATTAGATCATTCTTCGTGGTAGTAACTGATGCTAGTGGACATGGTATTGGTACTATGCTTATGCAAGATAATCATCCAATTGATTTTGAAAGTTTAAAAAAAACCATTTAAGCTTAAGTATAGTACTTATAATAAAGAATTCATTTTGTTGTTCATGCATTGAAAATTTGGAAACATTATCTTATGGGTTTTGAGTTTATTATTAAAACTGGTCAACAAATTATTAAACATTTTCTTTCACAACCTTTAATATCAGATAAACATATTAAGTGGGCATCTTTTATTCAAAGTTTTCAGCCAGCAATTCAATATACACATGGACATGAAATGTTGTTGATGATTTAAGTAAGAGACCTACCCCATTAATATCTTTTGATGCTTTGAGTAGCGAACATTTTGATTTTTCTGATGCATACGACAAGATGAAAGATAATGATTGGTTACCTCATTTCGATTATTCTTATGATGATGGTTTTCTTTTCTTCCAAATGAGATTATGCATTACTAAACCATTTAGGCAAGCTATTATTGAAAAATCTCATCAACCACCTTTCCTTGGTCATAGAGGAGTATCATCTACTTTCCAAATAGTTGTCAAAGATTTCTTTTGGCCTATTATGTGTAAAGATACATATTTTCAATTAACAAGTGTTTGTACATTGTGGTTTACCTAAGATTATTATTTTTGATACAGATAGGAAGTTTTATAGTGATTTCTGAACTACTTTGTTTGATAATCTTGGAACAAAACTTGATTTCTCTACTGCTTTTCACCCTGAATCTAATGGAAAAATGGAGGTAATAAATAGCACAATACTTGATTTTCTTAGATCATATATCTCATCTCAGCCTAAGCAATGGAATAAGTATTTACAAATTTTATAATTTGCACATAATAACTATTCTCGTACTACTACTAAGAAAGCACCATTTGAGATAGTCTGTGGTGGTAAGGCTTTTCCAACTCCTATGACTACTAGAAGTTCACATTCTATAGAGGCTATAGATTCTTTTGTTAAGGACTTTGACCAAATCCATGAGCTAGTAAAATTGAATGTTCAAAAAGCTCAAGAGAAATACATGAAGTACGTGAATTGTAAATTCAAACATGTTATTTTCAATGAAGACGATTATGTACTTCTTCGTATTGAGAAAAGGAGACTTAAATAATTTGTAGAGACTAATTCTATAGTAAAGTTAGCTCCTAGATTTTATGGACCTTTCAAGATAATTACAAAGATCAATGCATATAAGTTGTTGGAGCTACCTTCTAATTGGCATATTTTATGGACCTTTCAAGATAATTACAAAGATCAATGCATATAAGTTGTTGGAGCTACCTTCTAATTGGCATATTTATAATTCTTTTCATATTAGTCATTTGAGACATCTAAAGGATCTCTACCTCCTTATCCTACATTAGAAAAATCTTTTGAATTGGTAGATGAAGAAGAACATCTTTTGCCTAAGTCTATTATTAACCATGAGACCATCACTACATGCACAGGCAACACTTATGTTAAGCATCTTGTGACTTTTAAGAACCATCCTATTGAAGGTGCTAAATGGATGCCATAAAAGTTTTTTCTTTCTTATTAAAATCTCATTCACTCTTACCATCCATGCAATTGAAGTCAATTGCAACTCGAGCAAGAGGGAATGTTAGTCATAACCTCTATGGAGACACTCACTATTTTATTTTGAGATATCTTATTTGGATGCATCTTTATATATCATTTACCAAGATTAAAGTGTTTAATTAGCTGTGTGTGTTGGTATGATTGGTCAGGATTAATATGTTTAATTAGATGTGTGCACTGACTAATATTATTTTGGATGTAGGTGAAGATTGAGTGGCGGATTATGTGTTAATCGTAGGTGGAACATGATATATTTTGGAAGACATGTGAACATCTTAAGACCAAAGGGTCTATGAGATCAAAAAGATGTTATGTATGATGCTTTGGTCTACTAAGACCAAATGGTCTTTGAGATAAAAAAATGTGTTATGTATGATCCATGTGTATGGATATATATATATATATATATATATATATATATATATATATATATATATATATATATATACATATATATAATTTACGTTTACTAAGACCAAAGGGTCTATGAGATCAAAAAGATGTATAGATGTGAGAACACAAAAAAGAACCTACATACGCAGGTCCCTCTATGTACAATGTAATAATAGACATGGAGAGCTCACATGTTTGTGCTGTTTGCATATGGTCTCTCAAAGCCAAGAGATAACAAGAAGGCATCAATCTTCTGATACCAGGCAGGGTGCATGTTTAAGACCATAAAGAGCCTTCTTCAAAATATACACATGGGTGTTATGTCCCTGAATCACAAAACCAGGAGGCTGATCAACATAAACTTCCTCCTCTTTCTAAATCTCCATTTAAAATAGCGGATTTTACATCCATCTAGAAAACTGGCCATCTGAAGTGTGTAGCCAGAGCCAAAACAATCCTAATGGTGGCATACTTGGCTGCATGAGAAAATGTATCATTAAAGTCTTCACCTGCCTTCTAAGCATTTCCTCAAGCAACAAGGCGCGCTTTGTACTTGCCTCGCCTACCTTCTGAGTATATCCTCGAGCAAGAAGGTGGACTTTGTACTTGTCCAAAGTACCATCTACATGAAACTTGACTTTGAAACTCCATTTCACACCAACACGACGATGTAAAGGTTGTGGCACCGAAGACCAAGTGTGATTCCTCTCAATAGAGGACATCTTTGCTTCCATGGCTTATCACCACTAGGACTGTGAAAGAGCCTCCTCTAGACTCTCAGGCTCATCGATCTCCTAGAGAGAAATCATGAGAGCATAATTCACTATGTGATGAGATGTGGAAGCCCAAGATGAACGGTGAGGTCTAGGGGTGGTGGTAGAGATCTAGTTATGGAGTTGTTCATCAGTGAGACTAGAATCTCTAAAGAGTTGCTAAACCCATCGAGTTAGACCAGCCTTCCTCTCAAAGCATGAAGAAGAAGAATATCCAACTACAGTAGAGGACTTATTTGATGCTGGTGGGAGAGGTGATGAAGTAAGCACTGGTGGGGGTAATCCCAGAGTCAAAGCAAGACTTGTAGAGGGACTTGGAGCTGCAGAAGCTAGTGCAACAAGAACTGGTGGGTGTAAAGTAGCAGCTGGCACTAGAGTTGCAACATGAGGAGGAGGAAGAGGATCTAGATATGGAATAGGTATAAGATCACTAACATCGGCCAAGAATGGATATTATAGAAAGTCAGAAGATACATCAGGTGAGAGGAGTCGATGCCAAACACGCTCTCATCAAACCGAGCATCATGGGAAATGATGATGTGATCAACCTTTGGATACCAGAAGCAATATCCTTTGGATCTCAGAGTGTAGCCTGTGAAGATCATCCTCTTTAACTTTGGTACGAGTGTGGTCCTCTTCTAATCTGGGACATGCACATAAGCAACACAACCAAAAAAAAGTAGATGAGAAACATAAGTCTTGTGCCCTATAAAAGCCTCCTTGAGTCATCCCCTCAAATCGCTTTTGTGCGTCCACCAGCGCTAGATTTGGTCCAAGGCAAGAAGTACCTATCCAACCTTCAAATTCAAGGCTGTCAAAACACTGGCACCCCCCGAATGAGAAGAGACATGGAAAGCGTAGAGCGAGGATAGGTCAAGTATTCTTCTCAACCTTAGAGGAAGTAAAATTAGATTTGAAAAGGATTGAAGTAGAACGACTACAAGAATTGAGCTTAAAGAAACAAGAGCTTGATACTCGAAGGGCTAGAGCCGCGAACAAAAGGATATGGAAAGTGTGAACTTACTTCAATCACGTGGCAAAGAGCCAGAAATAGTCATGCACAGGAGTAAGGGAGAAATTCCAAACTTAGAACCCATTAATTAAGAGCCAAGGGCGGAGGAAGGGTTTGTAACCCTAGATGAAGGGGATAATCTACCAAGAGAAGCAGGTGAAGTGGAAGACCACATGTACACCAAGAAGGATATCTAGCAGATGATCAATCATCCCACGTTCTTACAAGACATGGAGCTTTTAATTATACAAAGGCGTACAGAGGTGACTAATGATGATGAGCCATTCCAGAATGAAGTGGCTGGACCATCCTATAGACCAGAAATGCCTAGAAGAGCCAACGTAAGAAGAGGACGACGCCTAGGTAGAAGGGGAGTAGCTCCTCAAAGACCAAGGGCGGATCCAACCATAGATCTTAATGCGGCCACAAGGACGGATTTGTTAAATATGGCTGTGGAAATGGGCCAAGGAATGGTTAGGGAACTAGGCACTGTTCTAGAATCTTGACCCTCCCAAATGAAGCCACACATCATTTCAAAACTCATTCAAAAATTCTCTAGGGATGGGGATCCTATTCAACATATAGAGATCTTTGAGCACATGCAAAACCTGCGGGCTAGTAAGTGATGTAACAATGATTCATGCTTTCTCTCACTGACCCTAGAAGGAAAAGCACATCAATGGTTCCAAACCCTCAAACCCGAAGATAAGGTTAATTTCACACGGCTCAAGACTGTGTTTGTGCCAAGCTTTGCCAGAAGTGGCGATACATGGAGTCCTGTGGCATAGCTGCACACAACATCAAACAAAAGGAAATGGAGTCGATGTGAAACTATGTGTCTCGGCTCAAGCACTTGAATTCAAGGTGAAAACTACGAGAGAGGCTAACTGATGACCAATTATTGCCTTGCTTCCCGAGAGGAGTCCGCCGAGCCCACAAAATGCATGATTATCTGGTATTAGCCCGACCAGCTACTCTGGATGCATGTTGTAAACTGGCAATATGAAGACAATATACTGGAATTGCCACAACCAAGAGTCACCAAGAGATTGGAACTCGGAGCAAGGAAGTCGGGAACATGACTGTGGATAAACTCAGTAATGCAATACTGGAAAATTTGAAGGTACAGGATAGAAGAGAAACATCTGGACATGGGCATAACCATCTTTACCCTCATAGAGTATTAATGGGGTACTCTATATGCACACTACCAAACTGAATGCCCACAATTAAGAGCAAGGCCACTACTCTATTGTGCGCAGTGTAAAATTAGGGAATAATGACACCTTTATGTGTAGATATCCAAGGTTCCAAATAGGAGCATAGTTTGCCGGCACACCTAGAGCTCCATTGGCCTTACCAGCACCACCTGTGCAAATCATTGCAGTTGCATGACAACCCAACTCTTTCTATTTACCTAGGGGGTGTTTCGAGTATAGGACACTTCACCTCTGCCACCACCTGTTCTACCTCCACAACCACCACAGGCTAAAATCAACCAAGTATTGATTGTAGAGCCATTAGAAGATATGGATATAGTACATGAAATAGAAATCAGTGGTGGTGAGTACTATTAGGAAGCTGCGGAGGTTGCACCAGAATTATATGTCTTACAGAATAACACGACAGTACCTGTGTTTCAAACCACGGTACAGTGGAAGGGTAACAAAATAAACTCAAACATGAGGAGAGGACCACTACAATGTTTTGGTTGTGGTGGGCCGCATCAAATCATTGAATTTCCAAACAAGAATGTGGTTCATACGCACCAACCTCAACCATTAACTGCACCCCCCAATGACATGCCAAAACTTACTTGTACTAAATGTGGGATTGATCATTTGATCAAAGATTGTCCATACCGTGCAAGTGGTTCAACTTCCACTCCTAACCAAGCCATCATCTGGACCATAAGTGTGCAACCTGGAAACACCACGCACTCAATGTCCTCACACAAGCCCAAGCCCGATTGGGGGACAAAGGGAAGAACCCAGTATATGTAACCACTTCCATAACTTGCAGGAGAAGGAGGGTGAAAAAAAGTGGGTAAGGGTGACACCAGGGTCACAATTCAAGATGGATCTGAAGGAGATATGATCGACACCAAATCCACTCAATCAAGAGAAGAGAGGGATCAAGCGGTCAAACCAAATGAGTCAGACCAAGAGATGTAAGGGGAAAGACCATCAACCCCTAAAGGAGTCGGTGAATACCCAAATGGCAAAGAGGAGATAAGGAAGCTCGAAGAAGCCAAGGACCTAGTTGAAGAGTATCAACGACTTCCCGAAGTCAAGTTAAGGGGGCTAACCGGGTCAAGGATACAATGTATCCAAGAAACGAACCAACAAGGGAAAGAGAATTGAACGTACCTCTACTCCAATTCTAGAAGATACAGAAGAGGGATATCAAGGAAACACGATGACAAGAATGTTTGAGGAAGATACACAGGATGAGTCCATCCATTCATTCCCTAGGGATGGATACAAGACACAAACATGGAAGGAACTCTCAATTGCCAGAGAACCCACAGACATAGGCAACCTCGCGCAGTTGTACTGTCCACTTCTGTGCAAATGCCATTGGGACAACTGCTATGCAGTAGTTCACCCACATTATGGGCAGACATAAAGGAATGGGTAGAGGGCAGACTAAGGCCAGCCAACACTACAAAGGATGTTATGTCACCTCTGGCAAAAAGAACCTTAAAACACGCAAGGGAAAGAACAACCAGAGTCATCAAGATATCGGTTAATCAATTGGGGCATTATTAGAAAAGTGATGACACTAATGCTACGATCCCAATTCATCATAACGGGTACCAGGCACTTATTATCTGGATGGTGGGGTAGGGGTTAGCATCATCACAAAACGATGTTGGAAAAACTAGGGAAAACCTGATCTAAAAAGAGCAGATCTTATCATTAAAATGGTAGACGGAACATCTTCATCTTTTAGAGAATGTGAGACAAACTCTTTACGTTTCGCTACCATCATACATTTATAGTAATGGACTTTTTGCACCAACCAGACTCATATGACATAATATTGGAGAGACCCTTCATGAGGGAATCCAAATTGGTGCACAATTGGGCATTAGACCATGTGTATGTTTGTAAGGATTCGCAAAATTCTAAAGAGAGATTTGAGAACATGGAGAGCACACCTCATGGAAGGACAACTGTTTGGTAATGACTTGATCACAACCAAGCGAACCACATCTTTACAAATATGCCAACCCATAGTGGAAAATTCCAAAGAAGAAGAGGAAACAGAAATGTATGCATCACTTCCTCCTCCGGATTTCAGTGAAAACTTGATGCATGTGCTAGCTACCATAGATGTGATGCAACCCCGAGGAACCAATATGTGGAATCTGGAACTGTTCCCACTACCTCTGTCTGTATTGTTAATTGGCAACCCATTGATGAGGAATATGACGAGGAGGTCTCTATCATAGAAGGGACTGGATCACAAGACCGTACCAGCGCCGAACGCCTTAGAAGATGGCGAAAGCAGAAACGATATATCGCTCAACATATATGCCCTACTACAAAGAAAACCCACGGATGCCCAGTGGCTAAGATACATCAAAGCTACTAAGGTACACAACGAGTTTTCTAAGGATTGGGGTGAGGAATTTAGTAAGATATCCCTGAAGGGAAACATATAGAGGAAGTCATCCTTCGAGAACCAGAAACATATAGAGGAAGTCATCCTTCGAGAACCAGAAACACTTAAGCTCACGAAGGGTTGGGTGCCAAAAACAAAACAAAGCTTTAGCAGAAGCTGAGCGAGAGGCCAGGAGAGTTATGGCTAAAACAAAAAGTGAGAATGAGGATAAACCAGACGTGCTTTCAGTACCAAACCATTTCAAAACCTACACAATTGACGAATGAAAGATGGTTCGACTGACAGCAAAAAGAGTTAAGGAAGATGGGTTGCCCACATCATACGATTGCCCAGCTAAAGTCAAGGAAGTTGATATTGTTGAACCCAGAGAGGAAGCCAAACCTTTTTATATCACTAAGGACTTGACTTTGGTTGAAGAAAAGGAGCTTGTTGCTCTCCTTAAAAAGAGTTTAAGGAAGGGAGTACCACACGTGAGGTGGTGCAACATTCAATCCCAATCATGGACGGATTAAGACCAACCAAGCAAAAACCATACCAGATGAATCCGAAATATGCGACGATTGTAAAGGAAAAATCGATAAACTTATTGCTGTGGATTTCGTCTATGGGATAGAACATATGGATTGGTTGTCACCAATCGTATTAGTGGCAAAGAAGAATGGGAAACTTAGGGTATGTGTCGATCTTAAAAAGGTCAACGCAACTACTAGGAAGGTACAGAACATGTTTTGGAGAGAGTAGCTGGTGAAGAAGCTTACAGCTTCTTAGACGGATTTTCAAGCTACAAATCAGGTGTCTATAGCACCCGAAGGAGACCAGCATAAAATAGCCTTTAATACAATGTGGGGGACGTTTTCTTACAAAGTCACGCCTTTCGGTCTCACCAATGCCCCAGCAACATTCCAACGATTAATGTGCACAGCCTTCAAAGACTACTTGTAGAAGTGGTTGGAGGTATTCATTGATGATCTGTGTGTACACTATTGAAGGACAGACCATCTGGCTTGCTTAAGAAAGGTGTTTGAACGATGTCGATTGTATCAAATATCCTTAAACCCTTTAAAATACCAATTTTGGGTCAAACATTGTGTGATATTGGGACACCTTGTCTCTAAGAATGGCATATCCACAGATGACAGCAACGTCAGGTTGATCTTGGAGCTGCCATCACCCACTAATTACAAAGGTGTGGAGAGATTTATGGTCCATGCTGGGTATTATTGTCGCTTCATAATATTCTATGCTGAAATTGCCAGACCATCATATAAGCTACTCATTGTCTTTGAATGGACTAAAGAATGCCACGAAAAATATGATAGATTGAAGCAAGTGCTAGCTAGCGCGCCAATTCCTAAGACCACCTAATTGGGACCTATTTCATTGGCATATCGATGCATCAAACTTTTCTATTGGATGCATATTGGCACAACCCCAGTGAGTTCAAATTCGACTACCCAGTTTGCTTCGCTAGTCAACAATGATGCAGAGGTGAATTATACTACCATAGAGCGAAAAGTGTTGGCCATGGTTTATGCAATCAAGAAGTATCGACATTAGCTATTCGCCAGCAAATTTGTGTTCTTCGTGGACCATTAGGCCTTATTATATTTGGTGAATAAGCCTTGCACCACGGGAAGAATCACACACTGGTTGCTATTACTATTAGAGTTTGACTTCACAGTTACGGCCGGTGAGAAAGGGGATATAGCATATATTGGCTGATCATATGTCGAGAATTCCAAATGGGGAACCGGCAACTGGTGTTGATTATGACCTCCCTGATGATGCTTATATGTTCAAATTGGACATGGTGCCTAAACGGAGCAAGGAAATATCCGATTATCTAGCTTATGGTTTTTCGCCAAAAACGACCCTTGAACAAAGATAAAATGTGGTGGCTTTTTAAGCTTGTTTCACCTTATTAATTAATTGTGGGAGAACTATACAAGCTAGGTAAGGACAATGTCCTAAGGAGATGCGTGAGGAAGATGAGTTCATCATCAAGATGAGTTCACCTTATTAATTAATTGTGGGAGAACTATACAAGCTAGGTAAGGACAATGTCCTAAGGAGATGCGTGAGGAAGATGAGTTCATCATCACGATATCGGATGAAGCACATTCAGGGGTAGCCGGGAGAACATTTTGCTGGAGCGATTACGGCCTGCAAGGTGCTTCAAGTAGGACTATAGTGGCCTACTTTGTTTAGGGACACCATAGAGTTTGTCAAAAGGTGCAAAGAATGTCAACGATTTGCTATCCCCCAAAAAAGGGACAGGATGCCACTTACCCTTGTTATTGTAAGACAACCTTTCGAGAAATGGGAAATAGATTTTGTTGGACCTACTAGTCCAAGTGCGCATCCATCAACAAGCCCGATATGTGATCGTGACCATAGAATATTTCACAAAATAGACAGAAGACAGAGCCTCTAAGCGAACTGATGCAAGAACAACAGCCAAAAAAGTTCTTATATAAGCAAATCATTTCGAGATTCAGCTACCCATTAGAGTTAGTCAGTGATCGCGGTTCACATTTTATTAATGAGGTGATTGATCACTTACTTGTTGCTGGATTCCTTGTAGTCCACCGGAAGTCGTCACTTTATTATCCACAAGCTTTGGTCAAGCAGAGAGTACAAACAAGATTTTGTGTACTATCTTAACAAAAACATTGGAAGCAAGTCGAACGGATTGGGAACATAAGCTAATAGAAGCCTTATGGCTATATCAAACACCGTATAAGGTAGCGACGGGATATACTCCCTTTCGTCTAGCTTATGGTGTTGAGGCAGTAATGCCTATGGAATACTTGGTTCCAAGCTTGAGAATTGTAGTGTAAGAACATTTGACAGAGAATGCATTAGCTGAAAGGCTAATCGATTTAGAGAAGCTTGATGAAACCAGACTAATTACATCGCAATGGACTTATGGTTGAAAATCTACGAAGAAAACATTGGTTCGATAATAACTTAAAACAAAAAGAACTAGAAACGGGAGACCTTGTCTTCATGTATAGTGTAGGGAGCACCTGAAAAAAGAAACTCAAGTAAAGAGGTCTAGGACCTTTCCGAGTGTCCGAGATCACACCTCAGGGGTCGCTTAGAATTGAGACAATTGAGGACATACAATGGAGGGTTACGTCAATGGAAGCAAACTTAAAATTTATTTTGGACCACTGACGCAAGAGATACTCTTGCAAGAATATCTTTTAAAACAACAGAAGGAGCTCGCAAAAGAAAAAATCCAGCAAGCTCAAGAAGAGGCTAAGGCAAGGGAGGCCAAGGCCAAATAGATACTCCAGAAGAGAATGTTGCATGTGAACATGGCTTCACTAACTCTCCTTTGATGAAGATGAGCCAAACATCAAGCTAGCATGGCTCAAGGTGCGAATCTCTACGGCTAAATGGCATGCAACGAGCATTGCATTGATAGATATGGGATCATCATAACCTGATCTCATATAAGACATGTGTAATTTTAGATAAACCACACCCTTGAAATCGCCAATGCACAAGTATGCAGTGTACACTTGACAACTGTGAAAGCTAAGGGATTTCTAAGTGTTAATGTGTCCATCAGAAATAATTTCTTGGTTGGAAAGGTGTTTGTCATGCCTACAGGTTCGATGGAGGAGGAAATAATCCTAGGATGATCTTGGATTTGTGCCACTAACTATAATATCCAATGGGAGAAGAGGACAACACTGTTGAACGAGGGCAACAATGTCGTTTCCGTGCCCTTATGGAGCCCGACAAATATAGGAAAGTAGGCCATGATTGAGGATATAGAAACACCAAGCACGATGACATCAGCTCATGTAGCAGAGAAGGCATCAATTCTGCAATCCATATGCAAAAAAGAGCCAAAGTCACATGATGCCTAAGAGTAAACTTGGAAACCAGCAATACAAAGATGAGAAGGGCCTCAATAAGAAGTCAAGGAAAAAGGTTCAAAGAGCAGACAAGGAACAGAAACGGTCTTCACATGTAAGCTCGCAGTATTCCAAGCAAAAAAGCACCCCACAAAGCCCTCGTAAGCAATGGGTTCGAAAGGACTTACTAATGGCACAAGGTTATTACTAGAGCAATACAACAATATGGGTGCCCAAATTCCACCCACCAGTGCCCACTATTTACAAATACCTCCAAATACAAAGAAAAGGCATCCAGAACCAACTCTGTTATATGCACATTATGTGTGCATATACTAGGAGGCTAACCCACATTAGACTTGTGAGCATGGGAGCATGGGAGCATGCAAACAAGCTCTAGTGGAGCATGGGTTAGGACTAACCTTAAGGGTTAAGGTTAGGGTCAAGCATCCAAGGGTCACACATGGGAAATGGAGAGTCAAGAGTCACTTGAAGGCCCTCCTATATAATAGGAGCATGGGACACACTCAAGGGAGGCTTGGAGGCTTGGGCTTGTGAGGCCAAGGCTATGTTATGCTCTCTTGTGTGTAGAGGATCATATCTACTCACTTACCATTTCACACTATAGCTACATGCTATTGGATTGGAGTTATACCTCTTGATGGTATGGGACATCAAGGTAGAGGTATGATGTATTTCATTATATTTCATGTGTACATCCCTTGGGCTCGGGGGTGATTAGGTGGATGAGTTTATGCCTGATTTATGCATGTTTATGCATAACAAATATCTAGAGAGATCTTAGGGTTTTAACAGTGGTATCATAGCAATCTCTAGTTAATTGTTGTTGATTTTTCTTTGCAATTTTTAGCTTTTTTTTTTAAGTAAATTTTAATATTTACTAATAAAATATTATTTTATTAATTTGTGTTGATGATTTACATGTGGATCGTCGATATGGCGATTGAAACACGTGTTACTACTATTCAATGGACGAATTGACATTGTAGGAAAATTCCGTGAGTTTAATGGTATTTTTTTCTATTTTTTATGGTTTAAAATAAGCATTAATAAAAAATTTTACAAAAATACCACATTTGTGGATATTTTTGGTAAAATGGATTCCCTAAATTTCAAGAATTTTTTTCTAATTTTTTAGATTTTTTAAGAGCTTTTTTATGGTTAAAATAATATTTTTTATACATTTTTGTGGATTTTTCTACGGATATGCGATCAAATTTATGCCGATTTTCTGTTGAAATGCAGTAGGGGGTAGCATGTTGATGCATGAAATGCTCTCTCGTGTTCTGATTTTTCTTTCTTTTTTTCTCTCCCCTGTGTGAGTTTCTCTTAAAAGGGATTTTTAAATCAAATATTAGTCATAATTAATATTTAATTATGATTAGGATTAGTTTAATTAAAAAGATTAATTAAAGCCTAATCAACCTCCTCTCTAACAGAGAAAGAGGGGGTGGAGAGGAGCCATGAAATGGTGTGAAGGAGAGAGGAGAGTGGAGAGGGAAGAGAGATCCCTGTCTCTTGATTTTCTGCGCGCGCACAGGGGGGGGCGCTGCGCAGCAGCCACCGGCGAAAAACGATCCCCTCTCAAAAAAAAATTTACATAAGCTTTTCATTAAAAGCTTATCAATGTTGTTTTTTTTATTTTGTTTTTAAAAAAATGGAGCTTTCTCCACTATTGTCCAAATATTCACTCTGAGATGTCTGATTGACCAGGCTAGGGCGAGAGGAGATTATACTACTGCCTTGTGGATTTCCGCAAAGCATTTGACACGGTGCCATGAGCGAGACTCTTCCAGCGCCTACACTCATTGGGGATCCCATCAGAGATGGTTCGAGGCATCTATGCTTTATATGAGCAGGTCTTCGGGTGCATACGATGCCCCGGGGGACTATCTGATGTTATTGCTAGCACCATAGGTGGGAAGCAAGGATGCCTTCTCTCTCCTACACTATTTGGGCTGTACATAGATAAGGTGGTTGACTTCATTGGTCACGGTGGTGGGGACAAGGTAGATATCTCAGGTACCACAGTCCACATTATGATATACGCAGATGATATTATTCTGATCTCTGAGTCGCGGATGGGACAACACCATCTTCATGCACTCCATGACTTCTGCACATGGAGAGGGCTTACAGTGAACCTTGGGAAAACCAAGGCCATGATTTTCCACACCTCAGGGCCGGTTCGACGACAAGCCATCTTCACACTAGCAGGAGGACAGGTAGAGGTGGTAGACTCATATGTGTACCTGGGGATTACATTTACGACTCTGCCAGGAAGATTTACTATGGCACAAGCAGCTGGGATAGACTCACACGAGGGTATGCAGCTCTGGCCATGCTAGAGAGACACTGTCACCAAGCACACTTCCAGGAGCCCCGCATGAAGGGGTGGTTGTTTGACACACTAGTCACCCCTACTTTGATGTATGCTGCAGCAATATGGGCACCTGGGCTCGCCACCTCCACATGTTCTTAGATAGAGGGGCCTCAGTTTCTCATGCTCTCACGGATGATCCGCAGCAAACCCTCTGTCCCACATGACATTGTCCGGACGGAGTTTGCTGCACCTCCTATGCTAGTAGAGACCCTCTTCCAAACGATCTGCTTCATACAGAGGATCTAAGATATGCAAATATGCCATCAAATCGACTCTCACATAGAGCTTTTGAGGCATCTAGGCAGCTCGCAGAGAGTGGAGATAGGAGATCATGGTATTCACAGATGATACAGTGGCTCACTCAACATGGTCTTGACATAGATCACCTGCCACCTTTCCAGTATGATATACATGCACCACACCCCAACTCTCTCACAGCGAAAGGAACAGAGTCCTTCGGCAAGATTTATGGTAGCGATACACTCAAGAGACTTGGATTATACACCCAATCAGCCTCTACCGCCGAAGATGCTACACTACAGAGATCAGTTTATGCGTATCTCAACGGATGGATTCATACAGAGACCTGGATACATGGATGTGTACATGCCTCACAGTGCCCAAGTGGTGATCGGCCAGCTCAGAGTGGCATCACACCAGCTTGAGATTGAGGCAGGTAGGACAACACGGATCCCTAGAGCAGAGAGGATATGCAAACTATGCCAGGAGGAGGTTGAGAGTGAGGAACATTATGTATGCAGATGCACAGCATATAGTGTCATTAGAGAGAGATACACCACCATCTTCAATGGACATCCCTCACTCCGCCAGATCATGGAGTCCACAGACCAACACAGATTTGGCCAATTCTTGCTAGAGAGTGCCACAGAGAGACACTGCTACGGACACATACCACAAGGAGAGGTGGGCGACAGCTTTAGCTCACTGATTTCTTCCAGAGATCTATCTCAGTGCCTATCCTGACATAGGAGGGGGTTACACTTCAGCGCATTGCGGACCTCCGAGATAGACGGAGACCGAGAGCACCAAGCCGCCAGACTCCCAAACTAAATCAGAGGGAGATCACAAAGATACGGGCTCGACATCAACACCATATCCAAGAGCAACTAGCTCACTTACTCACACTCGAAGATCATGCTCCGAGGTATTTTTGCCTCGCCATCGCCTATGTATCACATATTACACCCCCATTATGGTACTGGTTGGAGCTAGACAGATCTGCATTGCATTCTTGTATACCCTGCGCATATAGGTTGCATATTGAGCCTCTAGTAGTAGTGCTCCATCCATCACACCTCTCATAGTTAATTTCATGTTCATTTTGTCCTCTCTTTTTTTTCTGGACATCCAGAAGACATTGACAGTTGTACATTGATTTGTCTCATAGGTCGAGTTCGGCCTCTAGTAGACGTTAATACAGCTTTCTTTCTGCTTTCTCTCTCTCTCTCTCTCTCTCTCTCTCTCAAAATTGATCCTACCAATTAAGCCACAAAAACGCTCTCAAGCTAGACACAAAATGGTGAAGAATGTGATGCACATTCAAACACTCTTTCTCAAACACAAATCGTTGGAGGCCCTGTGCCCTCTATAGCAAAAGACGAGTAACACTCTCAAGCTAGACACAAAATGGTAAAGAATGTGATGCACATTCAAAACACACTTTCTCAAACACAAATCGTCGGAGGCCGTGTGCCCAACCTCTCTCTCTCTCTACAAAAGAATGTGATGCACGTATTCTAATCACTCTAGCAAGACCACTTCTCAAGACAGATTCCTTCTCCAAAGTACCACTCTCAAGAGACTCATTTCATGGATAATTCCACCTATTCACCTCCAACATTCACCTTTGGAAATAAGGAGACAGCAATTATTTCAAATCGCACACTCATTATTGGCCACTCCCTGGTGATGTTGTAACTCTTGTGCATAACCCTACACATAGTGAGCACGCGCGCCCAGCAAAATCAATTGTAAATATCCACATGCGATTCTGAAGCCCGTGCAAAGATTTTATCGCGCACTCATTATTGGCCACTCCCTTGTGATGTTGTAACTCTTGTGCATAACCCTACACATAGTGAGCGCGCACGGACAGCAAAATCCATTGGACATATCCACATGCGATTCTGAAGCCCATGCAAAAAACTTTTATTTATTCCTCACCTTGTATACAGACCAGCATGCAGCCAAAATTTGGAGAATGAATAATTGCCCTATTCAATAATGATCACACTACCCTCATTATTGATTGGGCTGAACTCCCACTTCGATAAACCAAGCGGGTTACACAATATATTGAGATCAGAGCTCCCTTTGATGTGGAGCAATATCTACGTATAAATGGAAGGATAAGCAACCCCTGCACCTCCGACACCACCATTAGCAAAGTGGCTGTAATTACTGTTTAAGGGAGATGGTTGCTCCCCTGAAAGAAAAGCCCTTCTGGGCTTGCTACTCTTAGGAGAGCTCATGTATGCAGCACTTGGACTCTGTGATCCCAACCAATGCAGATCACCATTTTCCATCGAGAAGGGTACACTCGAAGCTTTCGATATAGAGGGTGGTAAGCCAGTGTCATCCATTATACTTGAAGGCCTTGTAGGAGGAACCTCATAATCCAAGGGTAACTCTTCCAATGTCTGCAGGCACAACCATGAAAGTAATAAATATTGTTGTATGAGAGATTAAATTCTGCACAGGTGGGCCACGGAAGGCATCAAAAAGTTAATTAAGCCCGTTAGACATATCCCACATTTTGCAGACAGACAGTTTGTGAACAGGTTTGATTGCCCACACCATCAGCTGCAGTCCCCCACCCGTCATCAGATTCTCTGACGGCCAAAACACGAAGTCTCTGTGTGTAAAGGCCCTTACTTTATTCCACAGCAAAGAATAATCACAAGCAAAAGCGTTAACCACACTGTGCTCTAACACATGCATTTCAACCTCGCCACCAAAAAAAACATGTTCATCTTTAATAGTGTGCACCGAGTATAGGCATGGGTATAATGACCACTTGACTTACGTAGGCAGCCTGCTGGAGCACACGTAAAACTTCTTTGCAGCGTTTTCTCTTCACTGCTACTTCTTCTCTCTCTTGGAGCATCTCTTCAAAGAGATTCTCCCTGTCACAAATAGCAGAATTTCAACGACTTTGCACATATGCCCAACCAATCAATGTATGTGTATGCAAATAAATATTATGTTACATGCATTGTATGGTAAGCAATAAAGAGGAATGGTGGTGTGGTACAGTATGGAACAGTGCGATCTGGTACAGAAAAGTATGGTATGGTACGGTATAGTATGGTATGCATGTGCATATCCAAGAAAAATAGAACAGAGTTTGTAGACCTGTAAAGCTTCCTGATAAATATGTCGTGAAGCTCACGTTTTGCATGGTTGACCTGCAAAACCATTCCACTGGTAAGATAACACACCATGCAATGTGGCCTTCAAATCTGCCTTCTTTCTTCGCACACTCAGGGCCCTTACCAGAAAGTGCATGATAGCTTTAGGCACAGCATCTTGGACATTTTTTCTGACAATATCATAATAGGACTTGATTAACATTCGAGTTACGGTTATCTCTACAGACTCTTGCTCCGACTGTGCATCGGAAGCCCTTAGCACGGCAGGGGGCTGTCAACAAAAAGTTGGAACGACTTAGAACAAAAGGCAGGCCACAGATAAAATGCACACATACGTATGTACAAGCACACATGCGCGCACACCCCTCCATACATGCATACACATGTGTGCGTACAACACACATGCATGCATCCACGTGTGCATGTACATACACCATGCATGCAATCACACACGTATACCCCACACAAACACGCACACACACAAGTACACATACATGCATGCAAATAATACACACCTCTTTCAGTTGAATTGTGAAAAATGCAGGTTCTAAGTTGGCAACAGGTTCACTGAAAGGTTTATTGATCGCTGCCTCCTTGCCATTAGGACGAGTAGCCTCACCCCCTCCAAAAATTGATGAAATGCCCCAGCTTCCCCCAGAAGGACCAGCTTTTCAAAGAAACAAAACCCAAAAACTTTTATCTATGACATAAAAGATTACAAAAACTTTTTGAATTCCAAAAAAATGCAGAGACTTGGCTTCAATTATGGGGAGTAATCCACCTGAAGCACCGCCACTCTCAGATCGGATGTTGGCAGGTCTGTTTCCCTGAAAAGAACACACACCATAAATAACTTCTTGGTCAAAAATGGAACAACAAAACCATTCAATAGTTTGCCTAGTGTTGAATTGTTTAGAAGAAGTACAAACATGATCAGCAACCATTCCCGATGGAGTCGTCCTCGCAAGAATGGATCTTGACTTGGGGACCTTCTCAGAAAGCGGCACTACAGGAAGCCTGTCTGCTGACGTATCCTTCCACTCAGCAGCCTCCTGAGACAGGCATTGGCAAAATGAGCATTATACTGGATGAACAAGTAAAGCAGCAAGCAAGCACACACATACCAAAGAGGCACGAAGCAAGCAACCTTGATAGGAGCTGACACCTTGGCACCCCGATAGTGCTGAAGAGCCACCTCCACAGCTTTGCTGCCACCAACAAAGGAAGGATGTGAAGTGTTGATGTAATCCATCTGCACATGACAAAACAGAACGGTGTAAATGTTCCCTGCAGAAATGATGAAGACTTTTGTGTCATGGCTTCATAGAGCCCCCAGAAAGTGCACCTCCATTTCAATAAGATGGCATATCATTGTTTCTGCAGGTACTAATCCTTCACGCAAAAAGTTTGCAACGACTTCCTCGACCCGTCTGCGCAAGACAGGAAATCTCTGCAGAACGTGCGTCTCACAGCAATGAGAAATCTGCAATACAAAAGAGTACTCAGCTGGCTACTTAATGATACAAAGGCAACAGTGTTCCCTTTATTTAGCCCTGCACTTTTCCCTTTATTTAGGTAAAACAGCCATTGTTCAACCAGATGGATATATCAAAAGACAATAGAAACATAGACGGACAATAAGGGAGAAGCTTTAGGCAAAAGCAGATCTGGAATCAAAAGCCCTTGGTCATTTTAACTTGTGCAAGGGGACCTATTGACACTCTTAACCCTCAAGAACACAACTCCCCCCCCCCTCCCCAAGCCCACCACAAAGAAAGGCAACCCCTGCACAAAACTTTTGTAGTGTAGCTTTGAAATGGATTGGCCTCTATATATTACGTGGGCTCACCCTTCCTGAATCTATATCATAGTCACACAAAAAACGCATTTCAAAGCAATGAAATGTACTAATCGTTTCTAACCCAAAACGTTTCGAAACAAATTTGTAACCTCTGCAAAGTAGGCATTTCCCCTATAATTTCAGGGTTTTTTTTCCCCTCTTTTCCTTGCGCATTTTCACCCGTCGGCCACATCTGTGTCGGATCTGTGCATTTTCTCCCAAAATTCGCCCTTCGTTGACATGTTGGCAGCCTGTGCGGCCCACATCCCGCTGCTCACAGGCTACAGCCCGCTGCCTGCCACCCTGCTATCCCTTCTTCTCCCTTTCTCTTCTTCTTCTCTCCTCTCTTCTCTCTTCTTCTTCTCTCCTTGCTCTTCTCTTCTTCTCCTCTTTTCTTCTCTCTCTGTCTTCTTTTCTCGTTCTCCAATGTCTTGATTCTTGCCCAAATTCTCCTCCTTTTCTTCAATTTTGTAAAATTCCTCCTTAATCAAAGCTAATTTGGCATCTAATCAAGTGATTTGCTCATAATACCTCGCCGAAACAAGAAGGATGGCACCCGTGATGTATGGGAAGATACCATTTTCATTCATAGGTATGGGACTTCCGGTAAGTGTGTTGTTTGTAAATATTGTGGTAATACCTTGCAAGGTAGTAGCACGCGGGTGAGGACTCATTCCACATCGGAAGGAAAGCAAGGTTCACATGGTTGCTATTGTGTGAATGAGGACATATTTTATGTACATGGTGGCTCAGAGGAAAAGTTTAATGAAGTGCGGTCACTTTTGCACACTTCATTACCCCGAGAGAGAATTGAAGAGATGATTGAAAAGGCAACGCAACTTGAGGCTTCAAAAAATCGTTTGGGAGAGGAAACAGCAGTCTTTGCGACTGGGAAGCACATCAAATGTGGACACTCATGCACCCGGCGGTGGTAGCCTTCAGCTTCACTCTACGGCTATTGGTGGAGTACCCTCACATCCGGCTATGGCAGAATCTCCTCTCATGGATGAGTCATTGTCAAATTTACCCATGGATGAGCCACATGTTTCCATGCCTTCAAATGCTTGGCCCTCCCAAGTCTATACAAAGAAGAGGGGTAGAGGACCTTTGTGTGGATAGACGCACAGTATGCTCCAAGGCTAAAGCAAGAAGCTCAAATTGCATTCTTCTACCGATGTAACCTTCCCTTTAACATTGTTCGGGTTTCCACCTATCATAAGTTTTTCGAAGCTGCAGTAATCCAAAGTGAGTTGACGGAATTGAAAGCATGTTGGCATCGGTATGGATGCTCCATTGTATGTGATGGATGAAGCGACGTGGTAAGTGACTCCTTTTCCCTCTTTTAATATCTTACAAGTAACAAGTTACATTGCAATGACTTGAATGTTGACTCTTGATGTCACCAATTGGCCGACCATTTGGTCCATTCCCACATTTTTGCGTCTCGTTCACTTGAGGCCAGGCCGGTGTCTCATGTGAAGAGGCCAGTATTTTGCTGACATGGACGGGAGCCAGACTGGTGCCACCCGTGTGTTAGCAGGATGGTGTCGTATGGACGGGAGCCAGATCAGTGCCACCCGTGTATGACCTGGACTGTGTTCGATCCATGGGACTGTCACGCCATGGAAGAGCCAGTATTCGTGCCGTGTTTTACCTATGGGACTGTCACACCTAGGGAAACTCGTGCCTGGAACTGTGTCTTACCTATGGGACTGTCACTCCATAGGAAGACCAGGTTTTTATGTTTTATGTCGAGCCAGTTTTGTGCCGACAGATATTTTGTACATGTTCCATGAACGGGAGATATGTCCATGTTACTTTTGCACATGCACACATATTTTGCATGCTTGAAACTGTTTTCGCATGACATGTATTCGTGTGTTTGCCTGCCTGACGTGTTACTTACTGAGCGGGGACGCCTGCCAGTGAGTCGTGAAGTGTGCTCTGTATTCTGACGAGTTTCAGTGCATGTGAACAGGTGGTAAGTATATGGTACATGTTGTTTTAAATGTTTTAAATACTAACCCTTTGATTTATAAGGTGAAGTGTTCACATTCATTTAAATGTGGGCACCACTTTGGGCACCCACTTTGGGGCCAAGGTGGGGAGCCCCATTTAAGTGAGTGTGGGGGTGGGCAAAGGCACCTACCCAAACTCCCCCACCCTCATGCAAGCGTGGAGTTAAACTCCACATTAATTTTATTAAAAAAGTTTACCCCTTCAAGCGTAAGGATCATCGCATCTTCTTGGCGTTGGTTTTTCATCACCCGGCGATCAACCTTATTGGCGTGGGGGACTGTCGACCATCTCCTTGCATGCTGCTTCTTCCATACAGGCTGCTGGCTGCGCCTCCTTTTCTACAGGCGGCTAGCACTCATTGCAGGCGGCTGGCTGCTCTACCATCACATCCGCCCTACAGGCTGCTGCCCCTCTACAGGCGACTGAACATTGCTGTGGGTGGCTGCGTTGAAAACTGCAGAGGACTGCTTATGCTGCGCTGTTTCCTCTACGCCATCTCCTACAGGCTGTTTCCCCCAGGCGGCTGCCATATCCTCTACTGTACGGCTGCAGCCAGGCGCCTGTAAACAGCAGTCAGGTGCCCTTCCTCTCACTGGCTGGCTGCAACCACTCCAGCAGTAACTGTACCTACTTGCTGCAGGCTGTGTACCTTCTGTACCCTCTGCTACGACTGTACTCCCTGGTGGCTGCCCTACACCTCTCCTACGTTTGTTTTTCCACAAGCGACTGGCTGCAACAGCCTCTGTACCCTCCGTACTGCAGGCTGTACCTTCTTGTTGCAGGCTGTGCATTCTATAAGGTGGCTGTGGTTTTCCTTTACGGAGGTATCTGCCTTGGTGGTTCACCACGAGGCAACTGCTTCTTCATCACCTGGAAGACTTCATCATTCCGCAAGTTTTGGTCTTTTATCAACCAATTACAAGTAAGTGATTTTCAGATTTGACTAAAGCATTTAATGTTTAAATATGGTAAAAGATTCGTCCCGCTCGGCCTACACCCGTTCGGTGCCGGGTTGTCCAAGCTATATGGGCGAACCTCGGTCCAAAGGTGCTGAGATCGGGAGAGCCAGGCGTTAGTACGAGAGCGCCTGTTTGTGCGTGGTCTCGGAACACCAGTGAGGCGCTCTCCGCGGAGTCCAGTGAAAGCACAGGACCGTAGCGATTGGACCACACCAGTGGTCGATCTGCTTCGAGTTTTCTACATCAAAATTCGACCTATTTGTTTAGTACTGTTTTCATATGTACATGGACATTATCTGGTTCTCAGAACCCATGGAGCATTGTATTCTTTAAATACTCCCAATAAATATATCATATATTGAGGGGGGGGTCGGCCCGTTCCGGCCCCAGTGCTGGTGTCCATCTTTCCATTTCTGTTCATTTAATTTTCAAGTTGTTTTAAGTTGTCCATTTCATATTTGTGGTTTTAAAGTTGTGCTATTAAGCGTGTGGGTGTCCAACGGAGTCTTTCCCACTTGACGGGATCGGTTTCATTGGTATCAGAGCACGGTTGTTTCCCTCTTCCTAGTGGGGAAACGAACCTGTGTACTGGACATCCCGCTTTTAGCAAACTTTGAACACAATGGACAGCCAAGGCAACCCTTTGGAAGTGCCAAATTCGAGGGGTCCATCTAGTGCTTCTCGTGGGTCTGATGCCCTGCGAGGTAGACACAAGCCCCTTGAAAGGGTTCTTGATAGTGAATCCAAGGGTCAACTGTCTCCAGGAAAGACAGTTATGCTTGAACAAGACCCTGATGCTATGAAAGCTGAAATGGAACATATGAGAAAACTTTTGCAGGCTCAAGAGCAAGAATTGAAGTTTTTGCATGAAGATCCTCATCTGCAAAGTGCTATTGAAGCCAGGAAGGCTGATGCTATGGTTGATGTAACCTTTGAATCAATGGCTCGTGAAGTGGGCAAGAAACCAAGGGAGTTGGCACTTGCCTATCTCCTTCGCAAAGGTGATATCAAAGAGGGGGATGACGGGGAGCTGATTTTCAGAAATCCACCTCGTTTGAAGCATGGAGATCCCGCATCCCAGAGGCTGAAATCTTTTATGCAAAAGGAAGAGGTGACTGTCACCTCTCGTCATGCATCCTCTCCCCAAGGCACTAAGCCTGACAGATTTATGTATGCCAGTGCTCATGGAGGGCACGAAAGTCACATGCATGCAAGATATGTATCTCATGGTGACAGGTCTGCTTCCAGAAAAATTTTGCCTTCTGAGTTGTCTCATGGAGAGACTATGCCATATGCAGGTAAGTCACATGCATCTGAGCTTCGAGTTCGTGGAGCACATGCCACCGTGCCCCATGAAGCTTCTATGACGGCCCATGGAGCCCATGCAGACAGGGCTACCCCGTTGGATAAGGGGAAAAGAAAAAGAGAGGACCATGAGCCTCATGCCAGGAAGCTCAAGGAGTTCAAAGCAGGTGATAAATCTGTCAAATTTGATGTCTTTCATGGTGAACATGATGCCTCTAAGGTGTTAGCGTTTGTGGCACAGTTCGACATTGCTTTTAGCGATGAGGACTTTACAGAAAAGTCGAAGGTGCGCCATGCTAGCATGTTTCTGAAAGGCACTGCTGCCCATTGGTGGATCACCGAAAAGATCACCAAGGATCCCATCTCTACTTGGAAGGAATTCAAAGACAGATTTTATGCTCAGTTCTTGCCACCCAATGCGGAGCAAACTCTCACTCAAAAGTGGGACAGGCTAGAACAAAAAGATAATGAGAGTGTGCAACAGTATGTGAACAAATTTTGGAAAGTGTTGCTGGAAGTGACTCCCTTCATGCTAATCTCTGAGGAAGAAAGAAAGAGGAAGTTTCGTTCTGGATTGCAACCTGCCTATAGATCGGGTATTGAATTAAACCCAAAACATACGTTGCAACAACTCACAGCTTCTGCCCTTGCTACAGAGCAATTGGTGCTCAAGATCAAGCAGGATCAAGGAGGTTCCAAGGCGAAGGACAAGGCTGCCCCAAATCAGCAAAAGGGCGGACAGCCATCCAAAAAGAACTTCCGGGAGCCTTACAAGGGTGGTAAAGCTGAAAATAACACATCAAAAGAACATGCCCAAGAAAGAACAAATTTGGATTAACCCCGGAGCAAAGAGAGCAATATGCTAAGGATGGAAAATGCTTTTCTTGTGGTAGCAAAGACCACATGTTTCGGCAATGCCCAGATCGCAAACCAAAGCACGAGGACAAGCACACCAAAGCAAATGTTCATGCAGTTCCTGATGTGCAAGGTAATACAGGTCATGATGCTAAAGAGAGAATGGTTTGCAAGGCTTGGGGGCAAATCAAGGATCAGCCCGCATTATTCATGTTTGATGACTGTGCAACTGACAATTTCATCTCTATGCAAATGGCAGCTGCATTGGGTATTGAGGTTGAAAACATGGGACCTCAGATTGAAGCCGAAGCTGCATTTATTTGTAAAGAGGTGCAGGTTACCCCTTTGATAGAGAAGTTGCGTATCCATATACAGGGCTATCTTGATAATGAGCATTTCTTAGTTGCTCCTCTGAATGGATGTGATGTATTGTTGGGCAAGCCGTGGCACCATAGGCTTGAGCCCCGCAAAGACTACAAGTCCAATATGATTTCTTTTATGCATAAAGGCCGCATGCACTTTATTGATGCTGGCAAAGAAGGGGATTCCATCCCAGTTGTATCACACATCCAAATTAATAAAGCAATGAAAAAGAGTCTTTCAGCGTACTTGGTTTTTGTGCGTGATAGTCTTGTGCCAAATCAACAAAATGTGGATGTTATGTCTAATGATAGGCTGAATTTTCTTAATGCATTCAAAGACTGTTTTGCTGACTCATTGCCAGGTGAATTACCTCCCCAAAGGCCCGAAGATCACCGCATAGATCTTGTGCCAGGTAGTTCTCCTCCTAACAAACCCGCATACCGAGTGAGTGCTGCTCAACAAGAAGAAATTATGAAGCAGGTAAACGAGCTTTTAGAGAAAGGTTTGGTTCAGCCCAGTTCCTCACCTTACTGCTCTCCTGTGCTTCTAGTTCAAAAGAAGGACGGATCATTCCGTATGTGTGTGGACTATAGAGCTTTGAACAAGCTTACCATCAAGAACAGATTCCCAATTCCACGTATTGATGATATCTTGGATAAGCTTGATGGCTCAGCTTGCTTTAGCAGACTTGACTTGAAGAGTGGTTATCACCAGATACGCGTGGTGCCACAAGATGTCCATAAGACTGCATTCAGGACAGCCTTCGGATTATATGAATTCTTGGTAATGCCTTTTGGTCTCACCAATGCTCCTGCTACTTTTAATCGTATGATGGATAGGATATTCCGACCCCATCGCAAGTTTACAGGAGTCTTCTTTGATGATATCTTGGTTTTCTCCAAGAATGAGCAGGAACACAGAACTCATTTGGTCACAGTGTTCGAAGAGTTGCGGAAGCATAAACTTTTCGTCAATGCCAAGAAAAGTGAGTTTTTCCTTTCAGAGATTCATTATCTGGGACATATTGTATCCAAAGATGGAGTTACAATGGATCCTACAAAGATAGAGACTATTCGGAATTGGCCCGAATTGCAAAACGTACATCAAGTACGTAGTTTTCTGGGATTATGTTCGTATTACAGGCGTTTCATAAGGCATTTTGCTATGATTGCCACTCCTCTACATGATCTCACGAAGAAGAAAACTGTTTTCAAATGGACTTCAAAGGAACAAGATGCTTTCTTGCAGCTCAAGCATGCGATCATATGTGGTCCAGTATTGATTGTTCCTGACTTGCACAAGTCATTCGTGGTTGAATGTGATGCTTCTGGTGATTGCATAGGAGCTGTCCTAAATCAAGAAGGGCATGCAGTTGCATACGAGAGCCGTCGTTTGCATGATGCTGAGCTTCATATGGATATCTATGAGAAAGAGCTCTTGGCTGTAATTCACGCCTTAAAGATTTGGAAACACTACCTTCTTGGGGCTGAATTTGTGGTCAAGACAGATCATCAAAGCTTGAGATACTTTCTATCTCAAACCAAGCTTTCAGAGAAGCAAATGAGAATGGCGAATTTTCTTTCCATGTTTCATTTTCAGATTGTGCATACTCCAGGAAAGAAAAATGTGGTGGCCGATGCACTATCTAGGAGGCCTTATATTGCTGCAGTCTCAGTGGCCTCTCATGGAGATCTATCTGCTATGAGAGATTTGTATCATTTGGATGCTGATTTTTGCCATATATGGACTGATTTGATGGCTGGTCATTCACATGCCTCTTATGTTATCAATGAGGGTTATCTCATGAAGGATAATTGCCTATGTGTGGTGAAGGATTTGCATCCAAAGGTTATGGACGAATGTCACGCTCCACCTTATGCTGGTCATAGAGGTATTATGCCTACTACTCGCATGATTGAGAGGTATTTCTTTTGGCCAAGCATGCGTAAAGACATTGAGGCTTATGTGCGTGCATGTATTACTTGCCAAAAGGTGAAATTTGATAGGCAAAAGCCTCCAGGTTTGCTTCAGCCATTGCCTATTCCCTCGCAACCTTGGGAAAGTATCACGATGGATTTTATTATGGATTTGCCTAGATCCCAGCATGGGAATGATGCTATTTGGACTATTGTGGACAGGTTTAGCAAGCAAGCTCATTTCTTGCCTGTCAAGAAAACCATCAAAGCTGATCATATGGTAAAGCTTTTTCTTGCTAATATTTTCAAGCATCATGGTATGCCTAAATCCATTGTTGGGGATAGAGATCCCAGGACTACAAGCCTATTTTGGAGGGCTCTATTTGATAATATGGGTACTAAGCTTGAGTTTTCATCAGCTTATCATCCCCAAACGGATGGCCAAAGTGAAGCTGCAAATTCAGCTGTGTTGGATTTATTGAAATGTTATGTGGCAGATCAAAAGAGTGCATGGGAGAAGTATCTTCCACTTGTTGAGTTTGCCTACAACAATACAATCCATGCTTCCACAGGAAAGGCTCCGTTTGAGATTATTTATGGCAGAGTGGTCTTGCCACCCATCCTTCGTACCAAGGATGAGATTTTTGCAGCTGATGAATATGTTCGTGACTTGGATGTTGCCTTTGGTCAGGTGCGGACAGCCATTGCAAGATCTCAGGATAAGCATAAAAAGGCTGCTGACAAGCATAGAAGGGACATGGAAGTCAAAGAAGGTGATTGGGTATTGCTGAAATTTGAGAAGGCTAGGCTTCGGAAGAGGCCAGGACGCGAAGGATCATATCCTAAGCTTTCTCCTCGCTATTATGGACCCTTCAAGGTGATTCACAAAATCAATGAAGTGTCCTACAGGCTTGCTTTACCTAGTCATTGGAAGATTCACAATGCTTTTCATGTGAGTCTATTTCGGAAATATGTGGGGCCAGATCCTGATGAGCCTGTCACAGAAGATCCGCCAAAGATTGAAGAGCTTGAGGAGATCCTCCAGCCAGAACAGATTGTTTTTCACAAGGAGAGAAAGCTACCTGCAGGAAAGCTTTCCAGGAGATACCTTGTGAAGTTTAAAAATTATTTGCCTATTGATGCCAAATGGGTAAATGAGGATTATTTTGCAGATTATCCGCAATTGTTGCAGGCATATCTTGAGGCTTTTAAGTTGAGGTCAACTCTTTAGAAGCCCGGGGGGGATGTCACCAATTGGCCGACCATTTGGTCCATTCCCACATTTTTGCGTCTCGTTCACTTGAGGCCAGGCCGGTGTCTCATGTGAAGAGGCCAGTATTTTGCTGACATGGACGGGAGCCAGACTGGTGCCACCCGTGTGTTAGCAGGATGGTGTCGTATGGACGGGAGCCAGATCAGTGCCACCCGTGTATGACCTGGACTGTGTTCGATCCATGGGACTGTCACGCCATGGAAGAGCCAGTATTCGTGCCGTGTTTTACCTATGGGACTGTCACACCTAGGGAAACTCGTGCCTGGAACTGTGTCTTACCTATGGGACTGTCACTCCATAGGAAGACCAGGTTTTTATGTTTTATGTCGAGCCAGTTTTGTGCCGACAGATATTTTGTACATGTTCCATGAACGGGAGATATGTCCATGTTACTTTTGCACATGCACACATATTTTGCATGCTTGAAACTGTTTTCGCATGACATGTATTCGTGTGTTTGCCTGCCTGACGTGTTACTTACTGAGCGGGGACGCCTGCCAGTGAGTCGTGAAGTGTGCTCTGTATTCTGACGAGTTTCAGTGCATGTGAACAGGTGGTAAGTATATGGTACATGTTGTTTTAAATGTTTTAAATACTAACCCTTTGATTTATAAGGTGAAGTGTTCACATTCATTTAAATGTGGGCACCACTTTGGGCACCCACTTTGGGGCCAAGGTGGGGAGCCCCATTTAAGTGAGTGTGGGGGTGGGCAAAGGCACCTACCCAAACTCCCCCACCCTCATGCAAGCGTGGAGTTAAACTCCACATTAATTTTATTAAAAAAGTTTACCCCTTCAAGCGTAAGGATCATCGCATCTTCTTGGCGTTGGTTTTTCATCACCCGGCGATCAACCTTATTGGCGTGGGGGACTGTCGACCATCTCCTTGCATGCTGCTTCTTCCATACAGGCTGCTGGCTGCGCCTCCTTTTCTACAGGCGGCTAGCACTCATTGCAGGCGGCTGGCTGCTCTACCATCACATCCGCCCTACAGGCTGCTGCCCCTCTACAGGCGACTGAACATTGCTGTGGGTGGCTGCGTTGAAAACTGCAGAGGACTGCTTATGCTGCGCTGTTTCCTCTACGCCATCTCCTACAGGCTGTTTCCCCCAGGCGGCTGCCATATCCTCTACTGTACGGCTGCAGCCAGGCGCCTGTAAACAACAGCCAGGTGCCCTTCCTCTCACTGGCTGGCTGCAATCGGTCCAAAGGTGCTGAGATCGGGAGAGCCAGGCGTTAGTACGAGAGCGCCTGTTTGTGCGTGGTCTCGGAACACCAGTGAGGCGCTCTCCGCGGAGTCCAGTGAAAGCACAGGACCGTAGCGATTGGACCACACCAGTGGTCGATCTGCTTCGAGTTTTCTACATCAAAATTCGACCTATTTGTTTAGTACTGTTTTCATATGTACATGGACATTATCTGGTTCTCAGAACCCATGGAGCATTGTATTCTTTAAATACTCCCAATAAATATATCATATATTGAGGGGGGGGTCGGCCCGTTCCGGCCCCAGTGCTGGTGTCCATCTTTCCATTTCTGTTCATTTAATTTTCAAGTTGTTTTAAGTTGTCCATTTCATATTTGTGGTTTTAAAGTTGTGCTATTAAGCGTGTGGGTGTCCAACGGAGTCTTTCCCACTTGACGGGATCGGTTTCACTTGAGACTTGAAAATTCATAAATTATAACGCATTGACTTGTGAGTGTCTTGACTCTCCACTCTTGTGACCTGTCTCTATTTATGTTGTGCCGGAACAACATTATGCGACCACACATGATCAACATCTTGGTGTCTTGTTGTGCTAGCACAACATTATTGCGTATCATTGATGCCTCCGTCCCTAACTTACAAAGAAAGCTTTGCACATCAAAAGGCTTTTCACTCGCAAGACACAAGCTTTGGTACTTTTAAGTGTCATGTGCATCATAGATGCCATGGACATTCTCAGGGCTAGATCTAGAAAAGGCAACCAGATAAAGAGTATGAACCCAGTAGAAGAACCAGGATGATGGAGCACAGAGCACAGAGCACTTTTGCAGTGTAGACTGAAGCAAGGCTTGGAGAAGAACCAAAGGGATGCTCTCGGCTGCTCACAGAACCAGTCGGCTGAATCAGAGGACATGGGCAGCATCAGGCGCATCATGAGCAAGCAGTATAACCAGTCGGCTGAAGCAAAAAGGGATTTATGAATATATGAACTGGCCGACCAGCAGTCGGCCAGTTCCCCATGAATATCAAGGGGCTATAAATAGCCCAAGTGCCCATCATTCTAGCCATTCAATCCCACTAGGGGTTTGGATCCTTAGAGGTCCCATAGGGGACAGATTTTAGGGTTAACCACCTTTTTATGTAAGGCAGCCCATGGCTGCAGATTTAGGTACCTTTTTGTACCATAGAATATACTGAATTTTCCAGCACCTCTCTCTCTCTCCTCTCTCTCTATACCTGCGTTTTTGCATCAGATGGTTCTCAAGAGTGTTTAGGGCTGAAAATAGACACCCAGAGCTTCCGCGTGTTACATTAAGAGAGACTTGTCATTGTGATCTTGTGAAGCTAGCAAAGACTCGCTTCAGCTATCTCTTTCTTGTGCTTCAAAGGTATGAAAATTACAATTTAAATCATGATTCATGAACGTTATCTTTATCTCTACTAGAATCTTGACATGAATTTGATATATATATATATATATATATATATATATACCTAGATGAATCCAGGAACATGAACGTTATCTTTATCTCTACTAGAATCTTGACATGAATTTGATATATATATATATATATATATATATATATATATATATATATATATACCTAGATGAATCCAGGAACATGCCCAAATTCACCTTTTAGGAACGTGCATGTTATATACTCATGGTAGTCAACCCACAAGCCTATATAACTATCGACTCCATTATGCATAGTATGGACTAGATACTACGACATCCCCACTAACATCATCAATGCCCAATAGTGGGTGTAGAACTCTGTATCAAGATATGCTCTTACACACGCACTCCACACACACACACACACACACACACACACACACACACATAAGATCATATATTCACACAAAGCCCTTCGTACTAAGTTTCTGTCAAACCTCCAGAGATGCAAAGCAAACTCAGCCTTAATGAAGCCTAGCACTAAGAGAAGTAGCAAATAGAAAGAATTAGTACAACAAATAAGTAGTTGATATAGTAAATGCACCGCTAAAGATAGAAAGAATAAGCACAATATCAACTGGCCGCAACTCGGACGAAAACTTCACAATGTGAAATCTGCATGTCTGCTAATACGGCTGAATTATATACCTAGAGAAATCCAAGAACATGCCCAAATTCACCTTTTAGGAATGACACCGAACCGAGTTTACAGACCTTGACTCTTCGTGTACTCTCCCAAGAGTGCACGAGTAGAGCAACTGAGCGCATATGGAGCATATGCGCAAATATCCACACCAAGAAGAGAAACAAGTGAATGTACATTGCATTAGAGTCTCGAGAATCAAAACTTTGAATTTTAAACTTTGAAGTATGTACTACGAACTTAAAAGATAGAAATCAAAATCATGGACTAAGTTTCAACTTCCAATCCTCTTCTTGTGTGCTTGATTTGTCATAGGGTTAACACTAGCCAACTAGATAAGTTGGTGTATGTCAATGCAAATCTTTGCTTGCTTAAGAAGCTGTAAGACAATGATGGAAGCGTCCAGGGAGAAGAAATTCTCCAATGGAAAGTGAAGGAGGTTGACAACAAGATCCTTGCAGAGCTAGAGCGAGGACATAAGCACGGTGAGGAGATTTATCTCATATTCATTCAAAGACGGACATATGAGATTATGGCATATAATTTCTTTTAGAAGGATAAGGCACACTTCAGACGTGTGACACGTGCCCAAGCAACTTCTTCTTAGGTTAATCCCTGTAGTGATGGCCACGTTGGTTGCACTTGAAGCATACTTTGCCCTTACCGCGCCTTCGCCACATGTTCCTCAATAAGCAGTGCAAACCTCCACTTGCCTCTAAAGCGCTTTTTGGGATTGTGTTGTGATAATTAACCCTCCTGAGATGCTCCAACATACTCTTGCTTCCTATCTTTAGAGGATTTTTGGCTCTTGCATAAGGAATCACTTGCATGCTCACCACCCCTTTTGACTGCAAGGGTATCGTCAAAATTTTTGGCATATCTATAAATATCATCCAGCGAGTGAGTATGGTTCTGGAGAGCCTCATTCGAATGATCCGGCAGAAGCCCAAACAAGTATAAGATGTAAACCAACACATGAGGCTCCTCAAGGGCCTTCAACGGTTCACCGGGTCTTTAAACTCTTAGGGATGGTTTTCCAAGCTCTTTTTTCCCATCTCCAGTTAAACCGTCGCGAAAGTTGTCTATCTTGTTCATAGAGACAAATTGCGTCTTAAACACATGCTGAAAATCAGCCCATGTTTTTGGTTTCATACGCAAGTCCTTCCACCATAGAAACACTTTATGCTGGAGCATAATTTGAATTTGACTAATACACTGAGCATCAGTGCACTCGTACAGATTATAAAAAAAAAGCAATCGATTTCCCAAGCCACCTATCCAAGTAAAGTTCCTCACACTCTTTCTTCTCACCGTCGAAAAAAGGTTCTGGATGGAAGAAAACCTGCAAAAAGGGATGATTACTAGCTGCATCTTGGGGAGCCTGGGAGCGTAGCTCCGCCAACTATCTATGTAAATCAAGTACAATGGAATACAAAGCATCCAACGAAGGAGATGCAAGAGGTTGAGGAGTGGGTGATCGTTGTCCGAAAGGCAAAGGAGGCTACACATGGCCCATAAATTAAAGATATCTAGGAGACAAAAAGCAGCCCACATATTAGAACCCAAAATATCACCGGAAGGATATTCTCCTCTCCTTCCGGATGTTTCCCACTTAATTCCAACAAGTCTGGCTCTCATACCAATGTCAAGCCCCTTAGGCTTACGGACCCTACAACTAAGCATAAGCAAAAAGGAAACACATGCCTCTCGCTCATCGCCCAACCACAGAGCCATTCAAGCTCTCCCCCAAGCACAAGGGGATAGTAGCATCCGAGACATGGCTCCACGTGCAAAGTCCTTGGCATCCCATTACACCAGTACACAACCACCAGATGTCAGTACGGAGCAATCTCAAGTCCAAATCTAAGGATCTCTCCCCCAAACTGACTAATAAAGTCACTTATATAGGCCTCCTATAAACCAAGAGCCAAATATAGCACGTCTCATAAAAGCTACTTCCCCCACGCCTTACCCCTAGGATATAGTTAACCTAACCTAAAAGTCTTAACTCTAAGGACATAACATACTTCCCCCCTTAAGAACCATTGATGTCCTCAACAATGAATCCAAGAAAGCGACTCTTCAAGCTATAGTCTGACTCCCATGTAGCCTCAACCTCAAACCATCCTTTCCATTTGACCAAGTCCTCAAAATAGATGGTAAGTCGAGAGTCAAGACCGTCTAGTACCTTGATCCAAAACCAACTCGGGTTCCTTAGGTGTGCATGTCCCACACATGACCGTTGTCAAGCCCCCAAGCTAGCAGACCCAACGATTAAGCATAAGCAAAAAGGAAACACATGCATCTACCTCACCACCCGACCACAGCGCCATTCAAGCTCTCCCCTTGAGCACCCGGGGATAGTAGCATTCGAGACATGGCTCCACATGCAAAGTCCCTAGCATCCCATACCACCAATACACACCCATCACATGTAAGCACAAAGTAGTCTCAAGGCCTCAAATCCAAGTCTAAGGAGCTCTCCCCCAAACTAACTCGTAAGGTCACCAACTCGTAAGGTCACTTATATAGGCCTCCTATAAATTAGGAGCCAAAAGCTACTAACCCCCACTAAAGATGCCTAACCCCTAGGCTATGGTTACCCCAACCTGAAGGTCTTAACCCTAATTAGCCTTGTGACATAAGAAATGTTGTTCTTAGCCCGCATGCTAATGTAACCCTCTTGAATGATATATTGATGTTTCAAGCACTTATTAGGGTAATAACTGGGTGTCATAGGTTTAGGTAGAGGAACCCATCATTGGCATGGTAATTAGCAACACACTTTTGGATTTGTGGTGGCTAGTTGGGGCCATGGGCTGTGGAGTTCGTCGAAGCTTCCGAATTTGGCATCATTTAAGTGGTTAATTTTAAGTTAATGATTATGCTCCTGGTTACACATGGTGCAATAAAAATGGCAAGAGCAACGAGCCTTCCTCTTCAGATAACCTCTCTCATAGGAAATATTTATACCACACTAGTTGTACTTGTCTTTTTCAGCTATTTGGGCATTTGATGAAGCGTTTGTTATTACTTACTCTGTCTATCGGTGTTTCCCCTTCTTCCTTTTGGATTTCCTCAATAAGAAGAGTGTACTAGCCATACTATCAACTCTAACGGAAATGCTTGGAACTAGAAAACAAAAACAGCAAGTCTGTATACATGAAAGGTTAAGTTGTAAAATTATAGAGAAATATGGGGTGGATCATGATTTGGAAGAGACAATGAGAAAATTTGGGAAAAATCAAAACTTAGAAAGAAAAAACTGCAGGGGAAACCTTGAAAGGTGAATGGAAAAGGAAACAACTTGAGAGAAACGGAGTTTCCGCATTTTTGGCTAGGAACCCCCGTTTTTTGTTACTATGTTTGAACCAGGGCCTAGGTATAGGAACAACTTGAGAGAAACGGAGTTTCCGCATTTTTGGCTAGGAGCCTCCGTTTTTTGTTAGTATGTTTGAAGCACCTACTCTATCAGAGCTCTAAATCTGTGCCAACAAGTGGTGACTGGATCTTGATTTGTGCTCCTAATCTAGTCATCAATGTCTTGACAAGCAGTAAAATCATATTTGCATTGGCAGTCTACCTTGACAAGCTCATCGTATATGAAACGTGCACATTGTAGACTTGGATCCAGCAAACGAGCAATCTGTCGGCGAACTAAGACTTCAAATGGTACCTGCCAGGTTATGAGGCAAAAAATGCAAGTTCAGATTATATACAATTCACATAGGAGTTCGAGTAAATCATCTATTTGATGCAGTTCTACAGACAGAACAAAGCACCCAATGCATAAACATCCGTAAGCTTCTAGGAAACTGGTCACTGCCCAGATTGTTTAGTAACAATGGGAAAACCTTGATCTATTGTTGTCCTAGACTCAAGGTATTTTATATATTTAGTCTCAACCCACCTCTGGAACAAAAATTATGTTCTTTGCTCCTGTGGCATTTTGAATGGCTGTCCGGATGTCCTCATCTGTCAAGTCATCGCAGGGGTCTACCTCCTGGTCACACATATAAAGTGAGTGGAACACAATCATTTGAACTAGAGCATGATGCAGTTACACAGCTTTTTACTTCGTTCAACAATAGACCAGGAAACTGAACTTCAATGCACCTGAAACTTACATCTAGGCTTTTAACAAAGATGTTCTGAAAAATGTAATGGAGGCGAGCTCCTCCTGATAGCTCAGATGTTGACATCTCCTCGTTTTTACCGTCAACAATAGATGAGAAACCTGTTTCCATCAAACCATTGTATTACATTCATGCATTCACCCACAAGCACATTGCAGCACTAAGTAACTCGTTTGGAAGAAAAAGGCCCTACCTTGAGAATACTTTGTGATGATATTAAGCAGCAAAGCACCTTGCCCTGACTGAGCAACATAAGCCAAAACATAGAAAGCATCATAAATTAGAGAGAGAGAGAGAGAGGGAGAGAGAGAGAGAGAGTACAGCAAACATAAGGGAGAGAGACCCTGCTCACTTTCGATTCAGTGAGTTCTCCATAGCTAACCAGCTCTTTTGAAAGGGTGACCATTTGTGTATTGATGCGGGCTTTCATATCAGGTAGAATTGTTTTGATGTGTTGCACCAGAATCTGTAAGCAAAGCAAGGTCTCACAGATTAAAATCCATTTTTGCTCGTCTCCTAGAGGGTAAGCATGCAGGTGAAAAGCACAAAACATTGTATATTTGGAAATGCCTACATTGTTTAGCTTCTTTGCTAGCTGAGGAATACCACAGCGATCAGCTAGATTGTGATAAACCTGCCAGCATATATTGCCACAAAGAAAGGAGAAAATAAGTATCTAAATGTCAAGTAGATTGTTCTAAAACCAATATCTATGAAAGAGTTAACAAAAGCAACCGACCGGACGAGAGCGGAAGAAGTTTTCCTCATAGGCAAGTGCATCACGAATGCTTTTGTTTCCAAGAATGTCCTGTTCTTACACCCAAACAAAGTGCAGAGACGTCAACATTAATGTTTTTTCGTGCATATAAGAATTAGATGTTAAACCAATGCCAAAGCACAGAATTCTTGTTTTCCACTTAATCTGCCATGAATGTATCACTGCACGATAAAATAGAATGTCAAGGCAGACAAGGACTGAAATATGTTAGTAATTCACATCCCCCCTTGCATACATTTGGTATCATAGCCCCTTGTGGTCTTTTGTGAATGTCAACGCCAACTCTCTCCTTTGCGACGGGATGCAGAATGGGAGAGCCAAGATCATGATGGGCTGCTTGCCGAGCATTTCTCCATGCCAGGGATGTGTTGGTTTCGCTCTTGGTTCATATGTTTAACAGGGCAGTATGCGAGGGTTTTCCTGAAAGTTGGTCCTCGAAAACTATTGTGCCCATTTGACCCCATGGACCCCGGCAATTGCAAGACTATTATGATTGGTCACACATTGGCCAAGATTTATGGATCGATCTTGGAGCATGAGCTCAGCAGATGGGCTGAGGAGCAAAGACTCAGCACCAGGGCAGGCAGGTTTTCGGAGAGGACACTCCACACTGGATCACATTTTCACATTATGGGGCATCATTGAGGAGGGGAGAGCTCATGGGCATCACATATACTGTTGCTTTGTGGATTTCCGCAAGGCTTTTGACACCGTCCCACAAGCCAGATTGATGAGGCAACTGCAGGATATGGGAGTACCAACAGATATGCTTTGGGGGATGCTCTCATTGTACGAGTCCGTCACTGGCAGAGTAAGGGTCCCGGGCGGTGACTCAAATGTCATAAACAACACTATCAGAGTGAAACATGGCTGCCCCGTCTCCTACTCTCTTTGGGGTATACATTGAGATATCTCACTACATAGATAGACAAGGAGGACCAGGAGCACAGTTGGCACGAGTCTTGATACCTATCTTCTTGTATGCAGATGACATTGTCCTTATCTCTAATAAACCAGAGGGGCTGCAAAGGCACCTAGATACATTACGGGCTTTTTGCGAGGATCAAGACCTCACGGTGAGCTTTGGGAAGACCAAGGTTGTGATCTTTAACACATCCCCACAATGGGTAGCCAAATCCGCACCTCAGTTTACATATAGTGGGCAGCCCGTGGAGTATGTGGCCTCCTATGTATATCTTGGGATCACTTTTGCCAGGCCTCAGTTCTCTATGCGGAAGGCAGACGAAACCAGATTGATGTGAGAGTATGCAGCTCTGGGGTCACTTGAGAGGCATTGCTCACGGATACAGTTTCAAGAGCCAAGGACAAAGCTCTGGCTGTTTGACACATTAGTCACACCTGCATTATTGTATAGAGCTCCCATTTGGGGTCCCAATTTATACCACAGAAGGAGACGGAGAAGGTAACCTGCTGTGACACATACAGGAGAGGTATATGAAAGCCGATGGAGAGGCCACTAGTAATGCTGAGCTTGCACATGATCAAGAGTAAGCCATATGAGATTGTGCGAGCGGAGATGGGGACTGCCCCTATCGTGACAGAGGCTCTTTTCCAAACATAACACCTTTTGGATCCGCTCAAGCTCAATGCTCATACAATTCGATGACGTAGGTATGTGAGCTCCCTCCAAAAAAAAACACTTAGAAAGTTTAGCATATAATTGTTCCCATCTCAAAATCCCCAAGACTACCTTGAGATGCTCAACATGCTCCTCGAGGGTACGACTATAGACTAAAATGTCATCTAAGAACAGAACAATGAATTTCCCTAAATAATCTCGAAAGAGATCATTCATCATTTGCTAAAACGTAGCAAGAGCATTTGTGGGCCCAAAAGGTAATACGAGAAACTTGTAATGGCCATATCGCATATGGAAACCTATCTTAAAGACATGCTCCTCATATATACGTATCTCGTGATAACCAATACGAAGGTCAATCTTCGTAAAATAAGCAGCACCCTGCAACATATCTATCAAATCATCCGCTCTGGAAAGAGGATACCTATTGTAACTTTATTCAACTTTTTATAATTCACACGCATCCACCATGTACCGTCCTTGTGCTTCAAATGCACTAGAGCTCCCTAGGGGAGATTTAGTCCTACGTATTTGTCCCATCCAGAGATATATGCCGACAATTGTTGGGCAACCTCGTCCTCTTCCAGCTGGCTCATCTTGTATTGTGGATTGGAACCAAATTAATCTTATGGTTTACCAACTGTAAAGCCTCCATAGGACCACCTGATACTGTCACCATTTGGCCACCCGAATGGGTCACTCTTGCTTTCACACTATGTACATATTGGATTGGTGTCCATGGCTTATGGAATGTCCCTATGCATGTGATTGACACGTGTCATGCTGTATAGTTGGATATGATATTCCGCTGGGACTTGACGTTATCATGCCCGGAATATCTGGAGGACTTGGCTTTCCGCTGGGACTTGTGCCTTTGTGTACATGCCCGGAAACGCCTGGAGGATTGGCTTTCCACTGGGTCTGGTATCGCATATACTTGCCTGGAAACACCTGATCTTATATGGTTTCATGAACGGAAATTGCTCATGCCAATGCTGCATTGCATAGCATCTTTATGTGCTCGCCTGCAAATGAAATTGCATGCTGTTTTCATGCCTGCATGACCTATGTGTAGTTCCGGACTAGGAGACGCCCGCCCGTGAACCGTGCGTGTGAAACTGTCTGCTGAAATGGTTGTGTGGCATGTGAACAAGTGGTAAGTGTTACCCAATCTAGGCTCAAATAGCCCTTAGGACTTAGCCAATATTTATAAGTGAGTGCGTTCCCACTTCATTAAAGTTTGGGCAACCAAAAGTCTTATAAATTATGACCACTTCCAAGTTCACACTCACTGAAGTCCCGAGGCGGACAAGACTCAATGTCCAGGACCTGATCTTCCTTTTTACTCATAAATGGGCATCTCCCCATGTCCTCTCACCTGATTGGACCCCAATTCACTTACTTATTAAGAGAAAATTCGTGTTTTCTCTTCATGAGGATTTTTGGAGGCTGAAAACTCTGTTTTTCCACCATTTCTCTCCATTTCCAAGCTCTCCATAGCCATACCCAACTTGCTAGGGTGTTTTCCAAGCTTCCAAGAGTGTTTCCAAGTGCTAATCACTCTCCTACTCACTCCCAATGACTGAAATTCAGCAAAACAACTCTCATTTTTGCTGTAATTTCTGGTCTTTTTGCTGAAAACCCTAATTTCAGCCTTCCTTTCTCAAGTTGAACCATAGGGGAAGCTTTCCCAGGGTTCCCTTTATCCTCTTGAAGACTTTTGTCGCAAAGGATTGCGGCAAATCGAAGATATCAACACTTCTAAAGCTTCCAACGCGAAGGCTTCCGCTTGCAACAACTTCTATGAAGATTGGTAAGCTAATTGGACAATGTGTTGTCATTACTTACTTAGTAGAAGGGCAGGACTCCTTGTTTAGCCGCCCTGTGTAGTATTTCTCTTGTCCTATGTGCTCTTGAAGATGTTGCTACCTTGCTTGGTAGAACATAGAGCCAATGGTAGAGAATATGGGCACTGAAGTTGGGCCGGGCATCAAGGCAGCTCCTTGGTGATCTACATCGACATACCATTGTTTTCTAAATGCTGAATTTCATATGCATTGGCATGGAGGATTTGGCAATGGATGCCCGTGAAGCTATGTATTGAATTTCTCCAATAGTAATACAATTTACTCAAGGGAGGGGTCGGCCGTTCTGGCTCATTGTGTGTCTCTTGTCAATTCAGCAATTTACTTCTTATATTTGAGCAAGTGTTCTTCAAATCTTAGTGTATTTAAGTGTATTGATTAGCATTGTGTTCAACCAAGTTACATTGGTATCAGAGCATACGGTTCTCTTTCACTTCTATCGTGAGAGACGATCACCGTGAACACTAGCTATCTCTACACTTAGAACATTATGGACAGCCATACAATGAATGTTGGAGATGCTAATACAAGAGGCAGGGACAATGAAATGCATGCCTCCAATGCTTTACAGGATGAGCAAACTCATGTGGTGCACAATAGGGAACATGAATATGTGAGACAGCCGTCCCGTGGCAAAGAGAAGATGCAAGAAGAAGAGTCCATAGTTTTGAGGGCTGAACTTACTCGTATGCAGGCTCTTCTCCATGCACAACAAGAAGAATTGAATCTCTATCGCCGCGAGGATCCATTGGTACATGATCGTTTGAAGGCCAAGAAAGCTGAATCTTATATGGATCATGCAATGGCAATGATTGCTCAAGAGTTGCACATGCAACCGAGGGATGCAGCACGTGCATACTTGGCTCGTACCAAGGATGCCTATGCAGAAAAGGCAACCATCCCACATGTCTTGGAATCCCCACTGGTGCCCGAACAAGAACTTATGTCTAAGAGGATAAATCTCCATGCTATGGGAGAGGAACAATCAGTGACTTCACGCCATGCAAGAATACCTCATGTAGCCCGTGAAGGATACAATGTTTATGGCAGTGGTCAAAATGTATGTCAAATGCCATTGCCGGCTGAAAATGTACATACACAACACATGCAACATGGACTGCAATTTTCTGTTGGTGCAGGGTATTCCGCGTATCTCGCATGCCTCATGTCTTCGAGTGTGCTCGTGAGGGAGAAGTTATGGCTGAAAATGTATCAATGCATGTTGAGGGGCCAACCATGCCTCATGCTTACAGGACACATGTATCTATGCCTTATGCATCACCTTTTGGTCCAAAAATGATGCCAGTCACAGGAGCTGTCCCAATGGACAAACATGGGGGAAAACATGTTGAGATGCACACACATGCATCAAAGTCTCGTGACTTCAAAGCCGGAGACAAATCTGTGAAGTTTAACACATATCATGGGAAATATGATGCATCAAAGGCACTTGCTTTTATTGCCCTGTTTGATATTGCTTTCAGTGATGAGGATTTGTAACGTGCGGAAGCTCTGGGTAGTCTTCTTTCAGCCCTAAACACTCTTGAAAACCTTCTGATGCAAAAACGCACCATCTGATGCAAAAACTGGGTAGTCTTCTTTCAGCCCTAAACACTCTTGAAAACCTTCTGATGCAAAAACGCACCATCTGATGCAAAAACGCAGGTAGAGAGAGAGTAGAGAGAGAGAGTGAGAAGTGCTGGAATTTCAGTATATACTATGGTACAAAAAGGTACATATCTTTGCAGCCATGGGCTGCCTTCATAAAAAGGTTGTTAACCCTAAAATCTGTCCCCTATGGGACCTCTAAGGATCCAATCCCCTAGTGGGAGAGAATCAATAAAGCCTTGAGCATGTGGACCTTTTTATATGAGTCTCTGCTGGTCGGCCAGTTCCATGTCCAAACAATCACTTTTTGCCCTGCCCGATTGCTGCTGGTCCTTTGTCTTTGATGCGCATGCTGCCCACTCTCTGCTGACGTAAGCCGACATCTCCTCTGGCAGCCAGCATACACTGTCCTCTGCAGCCGACAGCCATCTGATCCATGCTCTGCTCCATGTCCACCTCAGATGAGACACCTGAGGCTCTGATCATTCTGGTTCTATCTGGTTCTGCTCTTTATCTGGCTGCCTCTTCTGGATCTAGCCCTGAGAATGTCCATGGCATCTATGATGCACATGACATCCCCCTCTGCTAAACTTGATGACGGGAATCCAACCTGCTCTTGGATGACTGTCATCATCCCAATCCTGTCCCGAAGTCCCTCTGTCATCATCCAACCTGCTCTTGGATGACTGTCATCATCCCAATCCTGTCCCGAAGTCCCTCTGTCATCATCCATTCCTGGCAACCCTTTCTCTCTGAAAATCCGGTCTGCTCTCCAAACCACTCTGTCTCTGATGAAGATCTATGCATCTGGTCTTCCTCTAGTCCACAATCCATTCCTGCCCTGACTTTGAACACCGTCTTGGTCTTCATTCCTGGAACTGAGTCTGGCACTCTCACATCACCCTTGGAGGATCAACCTCCCTTGGGACCGTTCCCTTAGAACCTATCTGGCTCACGGAACTGCCATCCCCATCTGGCACTGTGGAACACCACCAACAAACCTCCTGGGAGTTCTTCCCGATCTGTGTTCCCGCCTTGGGCTTCGAATCTGTGTACTTTCCTGTACCTTGGACCTGTACACCATCATCTGGGACTGAATCAGTGTTTAGTTTTGCTGAGCCTGATGCTCTGATACCAATGTAACACGCGGAAGCTCTGGGTAGTCTTCTTTCAGCCCTAAACACTCTTGAAAAACTTCTGATGCAAAAACGCACCATCTGATGCAAAACGCAGGTAGAGAGAGAGTAGAGAGAGAGAGTGAGAAGTGCTGGAATTTCAGTATATACTATGGTACAAAAAGGTACATATCTTTGCAGCCATGGGCTGCCTTCATAAAAAGGTTGTTAACCCTAAAATCTGTCCCCTATGGGACCTCTAAGGATCCAATCCCCTAGTGGGAGAGAATCAATAAAGCCTTGAGCATGTGGACCTTTTTATATGAGTCTCTGGACACTTTATGCTGGCCGAGTGCTGGTCGGCCAGTTCCATGTCCAAACAATCACTTTTTGCCCTGCCCGACTGCTGCTGGTCCTTTGTCTTTGATGCGCATGCTGCCCACCCTCTGCTGACGTAAGCCGACATCTCCTCTGGCAGCCAGCATACACTGTCCTCTGCAGCCGACAGCCATCTGATCCATGCTCTGCTCCATGTCCACCTCAGATGAGACACCTGAGGCTCTGATCATTCTGGTTCTATCTGGTTCTGCTCTTTATCTGGCTGCCTCTTCTGGATCTAGCCCTGAGAATGTCCATGGCATCTATGATGCACATGACATCGATGAGGATTTCACTCAGAAATCCATGATCCGGCATGTAAGCATGTTCATGAAAGGCACTGCTGCCCATTGGTGGCTCACGGAGAAGCTCTCACCGAATCCTGTTAGATCATGGGAAGAGTTCAAGGAGAGGTTCTATGCTCAATTCTTGCCTCCCAACGCATTGAATGAGATAACAATGAAGTGGGATTGGGTAAAGCAAAATGAGGGGGAATCGGTAAATGCATATGTACAAAAGTTTTGGAAAGTGCTCTTGGAGGTGTCTCCATTTATGCATGTCACCGAGGCGGAAAGGAAGAGAAGGTTTCAATCGGGATTGCAACCCGTGCACAAAGCGGGATTACAAATGTACCCTGGTCATACCTTACACCAATTAATCGCAGCCGCCACCGCCACCGAGCAATTGGAACTCAAATTGAGTCGATCCAATAAAGCTAAACCCTCATTTCAAGGCAAAGAGAGGGCTGTCCAAAACCTGCAAAATGATGGACAGCCACCTAAAAGGGACCAAAACCAAGCCAAATCAGGTCCAAAAGCTGAAAATAAGTTTGCTAAAAAGCACTCTTATAAGCCGGCAAACTTTGGTCTTAGTGCTTAGAAGAAGGAGCAATATATGCATGAAGGCAAATGCTTTACTTGTGGCAGCACTGAGCACATGGCAAGAGCATGCCCAAATAAGAAGAACAAAGCTGAAAATGCTAATGTACCGAAGCCTAATGTGCATATGGTTCCGGATGTGCAGGGCAACACTTCACATGATAGCAAAGATAGGGTTGTATGCAAAGCTTGGGGACAACTCAAAGATCAGTCCGCTTTGTTCATGTTTGATGATTGTGCATCTGAAAATTTCATATCCACTCAAATGGCAACTGCTTTGGGTATTGAAGTGGAGGACATGGGTCCTCAAATTGAAGCAGGGGCTACATTTGTTGGTAGAGAAGTGCAAGTCATGCCTATTTTTGGCAAGTTGCACATACACATTCAAGGCTATGTGGATCATGAGGATTTTCTTGTGGCGCCTTTGAATAGCTGTGATGTATTGCTTGGAAAGCCTTGGCATACACGTATTGATCCGTGCAAGGCTTACAAGACTAACAGGATCACCTTCATGCATAAAGGCCGAGAACATGTAATTGATGCTGGTGAAGAGGGTGATACCATTCCCCTTGTATCTCATGTACAAATTAAGAAAGTAATGAAAGAGAGTATTTTTGCGTACTTGATTTTTATACGAGATCCTGTAGAGAAAAATAATGTACATGTAAACACTCTTTGTAATGATAGGCTGAAATTTTTGCAAGAGCACAATGATTGTTTTGCTGATGAGTTACCAAATGAGTTACCACCTGTACGACCGGAAGATCATCGCATTGATCTTGTGCCGGGTAGCTCACCACCTAATAGACCAGCCTATCATGTAAGTGCATCCCAAAAAGAGGAGATCATGAAGCAAGTGAATGAGCTTCTTGAGAAGGGTTTGGTTCAGCCAAGCTCTTCTTCATATTGTTCACCCGTCCTCTTGGTTCAAAAGAAGGATGGATCCTTTCGTATGTGTGTGGATTATAGAGCTTTGAATAAGCTTACCATCAAGAATCGGTTTCCGATTCCACGCATAGACGACATCCTTGACAAGTTGGATGGATCGGCATGCTTTAGCCGAATTGATCTCAAGAGTGGATATCATCAAGTGCGTGTGGTACCTGAGGATGTACACAAAACTGCTTTTAGGACAGCATTTGGGCTTTATGAGTATCTTGTTATGCCTTTTGGTCTTACAAATGCCCCGGCTACATTCAATAGAATGATGGATCGCATATTCCGTGGGTACAGGAAATTTACAGGTGTCTTCTTTGATGACATCCTAGTCTTCTCGAAGACCGAAGAAGAGCATAAGCTCATTTGGCTATTGTTTTTGAAGAGCTCCATAAGCATAAACTCTTCATAAATGCAAAGAAGAGTGAGTTCTTCTTGTCAGAGATACATTATCTTGGGCATATTGTGTCCAAAGATGGAGTGCGGATGGATCCTGCAAAGATTGATGCAATTCGGAATTGGCCCAAATTGAGTTCGGTGCATGAGATCCGTAGTTTTCTTGGATTATGCTCTTACTACCGAACCGCAGGTTCATTCGGCACTTTGCATGGATTGCTTCTCCTTTGCATGATTTGACAAAGAAGAAGGCCGTGTTCAAATGGACTAATGTAGAGAGAGATGCATTCCTCAAATTGAAAGATGCAACTACTCATGGTCCAGTGTTGATCGTTCCGGATTTGCAAAAGCCTTTTTGTGTGGAATGTGATGCATCTGGAAATTGCATAGGGGCTGTCCTTAATCAAGAGGGACATGCCGTGGCTTATGAGAGTCGTAGATTGCATGATGCAGAGCTATCTCTTGGCATTTATGAGAAAGAGCTCTTGGCTGTAATTCATGCACTTACTATATGGAAACATTACCTTCTTGGGACTGATTTCACTATGAAGACAGATCACCAGAGCTTGAGGTATTTTCTTACTCAAACTAAGTTGTCAGAGAAGCATATGAGGATGGCCAATTTCCTCTATGTTTCATTTTCAGATCTTGCACACCCCAAGAAAGAAGAATGTGGTGGCCGATGCATTGTCACGAAAGCCGTATGTGGCAGCTATCTCGGTTGCCTCTCATGGGGACTTGTCTACCATGCGTGATTTGTATCATACGGATGTTGATTTTGCCACTATTTGGGCTGATTTGATGGCTGGTCATGCACATGCCTCATATGTGATCAAAGAGGGTTATCTCATGAAAGATAATTGCCTATGTGTGGTGTCTGACATGAGGCAAAAGGTTTTGGATGAGTGCCATGCTCCTCCATATGCTGGTCATAGAGGCATAATGCCTACTACGCACATGATTGAGCGGTATTTCTTTTGGCCAGGTATGCGGAAGGACATAGAGGCACATGTACGTGCATGTATCACCTATCAAAAGGTCAAATTTGATAGGCAAAAGGCACCAGGTTTGCTTCAGCCATTGCCTATTCCCACGCAACCATAGGAAAGTATTACAATGGATTTCATTATGGACTTGCCACGTACCCAACAGGGTAATGATGCAATTTGGACAATTGTGGACAAGTTTAGCAAGCAAGCTCATTTCTTGCCGGTCAAAAAGACCATCAAAGCTGAGCATATGGTTAAAATATATCTTGCACAAGTGTTCAAACATCATGGAATGCCCGTGTATCACAAGGAACGCAAGCTTACTGCAGGCAAGGTTGTGAGGCGTTATCTTGTGAAGTTTAAGAACTATCTTCCCATTGATGCTGAATGGGTAGATGAAGAGTTCTTTGGAGATTGCCCGCAATTACTACAGGCATATTTGGATGCATTTCAGTTACGGACAACTTTTTAGAAGCGGGGGGGAATGTCACCATTTGGCCACCCGAATGGGTCACTCTTGCTTTCACACTATGTACATATTGGATTGGTGTCCATGGCTTATGGAATGTCCCTATGCATGTGATTGACACGTGTCATGCTGTATAGTTGGATATGATATTCCGCTGGGACTTGACGTTATCATGCCCGGAATATCTGGAGGACTTGGCTTTCCGCTGGGACTTGTGCCTTTGTGTACATGCCCGGAAACGCCTGGAGGATTGGCTTTCCACTGGGTCTGGTATCGCATATACTTGCCTGGAAACACCTGATCTTATATGGTTTCATGAACGGAAATTGCTCATGCCAATGCTGCATTGCATAGCATCTTTATGTGCTCGCCTGCAAATGAAATTGCATGCTGTTTTCATGCCTGCATGACCTATGTGTAGTTCCGGACTAGGAGACGCCCGCCCGTGAACTGTGCGTGTGAAACTGTCTGCTGAAATGGTTGTGTGGCATGTGTACAAGTGGTAAGTGTTACCCAATCTAGGCTCAAATAGCCCTTAGGACTTAGCCAATATTTATAAGTTCACACTCACTGAAGTCCCGAGGCGGACAAGACTCAATGTCCAGGACCTGATCTTCCTTTTTACTCATAAATGGGCATCTCCCCATGTCCTCTCACCTGATTGGACCCCAATTCACTTACTTATTAAGAGAAAATTCGTGTTTTCTCTTCATGAGGATTTTTGGAGGTTGAAAACTCTGTTTTTCCACCATTTCTCTCCATTTCCAAGCTCTCCATAGCCATACTCAACTTGCTAGGGTGTTTTCCAAGCTTCCAAGAGTGTTTCCAAGTGCTAATCACTCTCCTACTCACTCCCAATGACTGAAATTCAACAAAACAGCTCTCATTTTTGCTGTAATTTCTGGTCTTTTTGCTGAAAACCCTAATTTCAGCCTTCCTTTCTCAAGTTGAACCATAGGGGAAGCTTTCCCAGGGTTCCCTTCATCCTCTTGAAGACTTTTGTCGCGAAGGATTGCGGCAAATCGAAGATATCAACACTTCTAAAGCTTCCAACGCGAAGGCTTCCGCTTGCAACAACTTCTATGAAGACTGGTAAGCTAATTGGACAATGTGTTGTCATTACTTACTTAGTAGAAGGGCAAGACTCCTTGTTTAGCCGCCCTGTGTAGTATTTCTCTTGTCCTATGTGCTCTTGAAGATGTTGCTACCTTGCTTGGTAGAACATAGAGCCAATGGTAGAGAATATGGGCACTGAAGTCGGGCCGGGCATCAAGGCAGCTCCTTGGTGATCTACATCAACATACCATTGTTTTCTAAATGCTGAATTTCATATGCATTGGCATGGAGGATTTGGCAATGGATGCCCGTGAAGCTATGTATTGAATTTCTCCAATAGTAATACAATTTACTCAAGGGAGGGGTCGGCCGGTCCGGCTCATTGTGTGTCTCTTGTCAATTCAGTAATTTACTTCTTGTATTTGAGCAAGTGTCCTTCAAATCTTAGTGTATTTAAGTGTATTGATTAGCATTGTGTTCAACCAAGTTACAGATACACAAGCTAAACACACAAAGTTAGTACATAAAGAAGGGTGCAAGCAAAATCACCTCCCAACCATAGATTCCATCAAGAATCACCCCCTAGCCAATGCCCCACAGGCCAAGCCAATCAACCCTGGCATCCCACACCACTAGAGCCTATCGTAAGGAACCTTCAGCAAGACCGCCATGTCTATGGCAGGAGTCCGGTCCAAGCACAAACCATCAACCAACTCTATGACTAAATGAATCACAATAACCCATAAGTCACTTATATAATGACCATTGCAGCTATAAATAGCCAATTACCCTAGATTATCAACAATAATGAACCCTAGGCACCTGTAACCTGGATGTGGCCTTCCCCTAATCCAAGGTTCCCCAACCTTGACCAGATTACGCCCTAATCCCAAGGATTAGTGTTAGGTACATAACACTTAGTAAGGGCCTTGAACCCCTTTCAACAGCTGTTTTTTTATTGTAATGCTACCCAAACCCGCACACACCTTGCACCTCTCCTGTCCATGCACTGCTCCTGTTCCCAGCCTGTCATTCTTGCATATTGCCTCAGGTACATGAAACCCTTATTATTGGTGCACTTAATCTACCAAACAACATACATGACGAGTTTTGGGGTGGCTTTCGGAATATACCCCTTCTGGGCTGTTTCACATGCCCTCAATCTAAGGGCCTTGAACCCCTTACAAGGGCTGCAATATCTCATTGTCAATACATGCCTCTGTTGGATGCCCCCTTATGATAAGGGCTCACAATGACCCACACTTAGGTAAACCCTAAACCCTAATGGTTCCTCTGAAGTTTGAACTCATTGCACATGCATCTATGTCTACTACTGCTTTTTCTTTTGGGACATTAACATCTACTTCACTGCTATGGATTCTTTTCCTTAAGAAACTAAACAGGAGCAAGCATATCCCAAACATGTAAACAAAGCCAATCTCTTTGAAAACTAAAAAAGGGTGAGATTTACCTCTTGACTTCGATTTACAACTCCTACATAACCAAGCCGAAGAGGAATGACATTCCCAAGAAGGAAGTTGCGAGCATCCGTTCCTCGATCCATTATATCCAACTGCTCAAAAAAGAGAGGTAAAAGCTGTAGAAGTTTCAACAGATGCTAACAAGTAATGAGCACAGTACAGGTCTGAATACCTTCGTTATTACACCAATCGTGCGAGACCCTGCCAAATTTCAAAATAAAGATAAAGGTGCAAGTCACAAAGTCTGGATATAACAGTAAAACAAAGCTCACAAAACAGTGGACAAACAGTTGACACACTTGGTAGTGATGTGTGAGAGCTGTTTAATACAACGATAAGATAATATGCTGGCAAAAAAATAAACGTTGATACCATCTGGGTCTGCCATCCTTGCCATTTGAAGGGCATCTGAGTTTGCAAGGTCAGCATTTGCTGGAGATACTGCCAGTATTATACATGTCTCGTGTTTGATGTAGGAAAGAATCATAGTTCTCACACGGGACTCTATATCACTTGGCTGATCACCTACTGGAACCTTGGTGATGCCAGGCAAATCCACTAAGGTTATGTTCAACACATTTGGTGAGAAGATCTTCAGCCGAATTTGCTTGTCACATATGCCTTTGTTTGATCCAAGTTCCCTCTCTGTCTCAGCCTGCAGGCATTCAAGAAATTGCGCTGACTTGCATAGAAGGCATTCAAGGCTAGCTTGTGAGAAGACAAATCCAAAAAACTGCATTGTTGTTGATTAGTAACATGGGAAAGCAAGCTTTAAGCAATTTCATACAAGCCATGGGCACCCACATCCAAACCCCCTCCAAATCTCACCCACTGGGTGAAGCTGCTGGTGTGCCAGCACACTGCCAGGAAGCACCACCACACACAAAGCCAACCAGGACAAACATCAAAAAGGTGAGAGCAAAATTTACCTGAATCTCCTTCCGAATTAGTGCAAAATCTGTGAAGCGCTTCCCTGGAGTGTGCAAAAATTCACCCCATTCCACAACTTCAGACTTGTCATCAAGTCTTCTGACTAACTGAATAAGCTGCAACACAAGAGGGCGGCGGGTGCAAATGTCCGAGCCTCGAGGCAAGAAGTCACGGCCAACAAGGGCCTCCAAAACACTGGATTTCCCGCTGCTCTGACTTCCAACCACTGCAACCTGTGGAAGATCAATAGTGGATGCGCTACCCAGCTGGGAGAAGATGTCTTGAAGCTTGTTCACCAAGGGGATTACTGTCTGGCCAATGGGAACACCTGGCATACCGTTGGCAGTAGGTGCAACAGGAGCCCCGCCCACCTCCACAGGCTGTGAGGGTTGTTGCGCCATTTGACTCTGCTTGTCTGCCTCCGTGGCTGACCACTGAGAGATATCGGGCGATGAAATGTTACGTGAAATCGTTCTTGTCTTCTCAAGAATTCACTGCTTCAAATTATGCTTTCAGTCAAAATTTAGACAAGGGTTCTAACATCACCCTGCAAACCCTAACCAAGGTGCACAAGACAAACTCCAAATTTTAAGAGTATGATAGCAAGAAAGGTTTCTTTCAAGGCATAAGCAAATGAGAGATGAGCAGAGCCACATAAATCCTAATCAAAGCACAGAAGTAAAGCTCTCGAGTCTTAGCGTTCAAATGGAATCCTAGATACATCAAAAACCTTAATACAGCACAAACCCTAATCGATCATTTGTACGGAAAACCCTAATTCATCGTGAGTAGGGCACAAGCCCTAATCGATCCTGAGTACGGCGCAAGCCCTTGCGGATCTCAAAACCCAAATGATAGCTAAGATCTCACTTAGGGTATAGCACGTATTCTAAGAACAAACCTTGTGTACGGGACAAAAGCTAATCGAGCACCCAACAGCTCTTGGGGTTTACAAGATCAAGCCCTCAAACAGCTTTTAGCGTTTTGAAACGTCTCTGAAGCCCTAATATCAAATGGGCACTGGTAAAGCTTCACCTTAACAAAAGTTGCTTACAAACCCTAACGCAAGACAAAACCTCCCGTTAACAGAAACGGAAGAACTCCTAGTGTAAGGCAAAGAAGCAAGCTCCAACCTGTTCCTGCGAAGCCCACTGCGCTGATGCTGTTCAAGATTAGGCCTTGTTCTGAGAGATAACCCCTGATTAAAATGAGCAGAATTACACAGCAATACGGCTGAGACTCTCCTGATCAAAACCCCGCAAGCATGCAATCGTAGGGACCACTCTAATTTTCTGCCCTTCGTTTGAATTTGAAGTCCTACGGGGACGAGATTATATAGCTGATTGATCCCTCAAGGCAAGTGAATTGATTCTTATGATGTGTAAGTATTGATACATACTAGTATTGGACCGGCGCGTTGCTGCGGGCAGGTAGAGTTCCAGAAAAAATAGGCTCAATTTCTCCAATTTAGGTCATGTTTTAAGTAAACACAATACATTATTTCAAGTGACTTCATATATACATATCTCACTCCATGTCTCGTAGATTTATAGCGAAAACAAAAATATCATAGTAATGGAGCATACGAAGATGCAAAAAAGGACCAATATTACATATTCTCAAAATGCACCATAAAATACGTATTCTCAGTAATGTCAGAATCAACAAATTACAGTGGCCAAAGCAACATACCCTTGTCCATGTACTCGCGCAAGCAAACAATTATACAAATAGGTCTTGCCCGATCCCCCCAGACCATCTAGGAAAAAAATGCCACATGCATCTGTCGCAATTGCATGCATTACAGCATCGAAAGCAACATGCTGGCTATCTGTTAATGTTGACTCCATAGCACTTGACAGGTTAGATTGTTCGACAGTATCAAAAGATCTCTCTTCCAAAAGCAATCTATTTTCACCCAAGACTTCCAAATCAGTTCTATTTAGTTCAGGCATTCCTTCAAAATCTGCCAATGTCCGTCTCTGAGCACGAAGAATTTATTATGTAGTAGTGCATGAGTTTCAGCTAATTGTTCAATACCAATAAACTGACCCCTGCTTCTCGATAACTGGTATAGAAAATCTTCTATCATTTCTTCTTGAAATCTCTTCCATAATATTCCTGGAC
>NC_141046.1:66321894-66344394 GCF_041138505.1 Cibotium barometz | reverse complement strand
TCTCATAATCAAATTGTACATAGGTTATGTGAATTAAAATGCTATTGTTTCTAAATATCAAACTTTGTGTTGAATGCTAATGGACTATGTAGTGTCTTTGTCATCTCTATGTAAATGGATTGATTCTGAGGTTTCATACCAATATAATATATTAACATTCTCCATGTTAGCAAAAATTGATTCTTAGGTTTCATACCAATATAATATATTAACATTCTCCTTGTTATCAAAAATTGATTCTTGGGTTTCATACCAATATAATATATTAACATTCTCCTTGTTATCAAAAATTGATTCTTGGGTTTCATACCAATATAATATATTAACATTCTCCTTGTTATCAAAAATTGATCCTTTAATAATATACCATGATTAATGATAGTTTTATTGTGGCAAGTTTTAAAAAACACAAACTAGAGGATAAACTAATCATAAAAAACTAGAAAGTGTGTTGTAAATTTTAACACAAATTAAAGAATCACGACAATAGTGATACATAGTAATGTGATAAAGTTGAAAAATGACAAAATGATGCTCTAATTACTAAAAGCATAACAAAAAATAGCAAATTTATATCTTATTGTGTGCAAAAAGACATCATATCTTGGAGTAGGACTTTGAGTGCAAAGTTTTAGTCTATATTTGAGCAAAATGTAAGCTAACCTACAACGGTGGTGTAAACTTCAAACACTCGTACGATACATGATCTTTTTTAAAAACACGGCCTAAACACAATAGAAGGCAATGAAAGAGAGGTAGGGTATATTGCAATAAGTAAATGTATAAGGATTGATTCATTTCACAGATGGGCGTTAGAATTATTAAGAGTGTGGCTATAAGTAAGGTAAAGGGGTGAACACATGGTAGTGTAACTGAGTCATGATTTGTGTAGAGATGAGTCTCATAGCGGCCCTAGTGTTGCAGGGCGATCATGACTAGACTATGTATGTACACAATCGTAGTTAGTGCCATTGTTCACAGTGTAGACTAGGTAGACTCGGCCCATAAAGAACTACTAGGCATTGCTATGAAGCATACACAGTCATATAGTCAATGCCATCTTTTTGTAGTGTAAACTTGGTAGACTCAGCCCATGAAGAACTACTAGGCACTACTATGAACAATCATTCGTTCCCATCTTGGGTGTGTAATGTCAAGACATGGTATCCAAGAGTAATGTCTACTTACCTTGGTGCGTCTGTTGAGCCCATAAAGGTGCAAGTGCTGATATTATGCTGGCTTCACCAGAGTATTCCTCCAAATGATGTTTTGAGAGACTACTTTAATTTTGTAAGAGAATTATCGAATTCCTTACGTGCTTTCTCAACCACATAACTCGTGCAATCTGTTGCGAATGACTCTTCTGTAGTAGCAAGTATGTCTTCCTCTTGAAAGGGGAAGCGGTACTCCTTTGGGTTTTGTATTTTGGTTGCTTTTTTAGGTTTGGCATTATTAGACTCAATCACAATGGGTGATCCTGTAAGACACTCAACCAAGCTAAGTATGCTCTCCTAAGATTGTTTTTTGCTTTTCCCATATGTCATGTGATCATGATTTTTAATTTTGGGTGGTGGGGTGGGTTCTAGTTTCTTGATTGGTCTATTAAGTGCACTGAGTGACGAATCAGAACTTGTTTCATCCTCACTAAGTGACGTACTAGAACTTGTTTCATCTTCTGACTTTCTTTGGATCGTTAATTTTTCATTATATTTGTCCATGCAACGAGATCGAATTCTTTTTTGGGCTTTTGTATTTTGTGTCGCATATATGGGTTTTGTGGTTTGTGTGGTGGCTTTTGAGGTGGATGCTTTTGCATCATGTGTAGCTTTTGGCTTGTTTGGATTTATCTCCCTTTTGGGTTTATGTTCTCCATAGGCTCCTTATCCTTGTCCTTTAATTCGACCTTGGTTTCGATAGTTTGTTATTCCTTGTTTTTCTTGAGTTTAGAAGGTTTTGATTTTTCTTTTGGGTTATGCTTTAAAGCATGTTCTTCTACCCTATTGAGGTATTATCTTTTGCATTCTTTTTTACCATTTCCCATGCCTTGGCTTGTAAGCATGTAAGTGCATTCAAGGGTACTGTGGACAATTGCCCGTTTTGTACACTCAAGATGTTAAGAGTTGTATTTTGTAAGACCAGTTGCGTTGAAGCAACTCATCTTAGGCAATCTTGGAATATGTGATCAATGCCACATTGTTCACACATGGGTTGCAAGGTGTCAGTGACCATGGACATGGAAGTTTTCTAAACTGTGCAGTCAGCCACCTTGTGAGGTCCACGATAATAGAAACACTGAATGTCTTGGTCTAGATGAGGAACATCTCGTAGCATGATCATCTTCCAGCATGTTGTCATCTAAACATACTACTTCTTTACAACATTGATCGAATGTTTTCGGATTGGATACAATGATCAAGTTGTGTAAGCTATTTTCCTTTAAGCCCATCATGAAACATCTCTTCAATTAAGAATCGTTTTACTCACATCGTGAGTCCAAGAGTTTTATCCGAAGGATAAAACTCTATCCGAAGGGATAAAGTCTCTCATGGTTTCGTTTGGGTTACGCTCAATTGAATATAGTTTGTTTGGGTTACGCTCAATTGAATATAGTTCTTTTGCTACACTCCACCAATCACCTTGTCTTTAAAAAGCCATGGATAAAGGCTAACTTTAAGGTTTTGAAGTTAGTCTTGATCGTCGCCGGCATCAATGTGATGAACCATCGACTAGCCTTTCCCTCTAAACATAGGTTCAATGCATGTACCTTGGTGGGGCAATTGGGATTTCCAAAGGCTTCACATCTCTGTTCAAACATTTGTATGAATTATATTCTTCTGTCGTATTTGCCCATGATTTTGGAGATCCGTATAGCTGTATTCTTGTATGAGTCATTGAGGTCGTATGTAAGTGCTCTTATTGAGAGGGACCACTCAGTCCTTGGGCTACCCCCCTTCCTGGACTAGTCACCCCCCTTCCTGGACTAGTCAGTATATCCAAGGTGTGGGCATCCAGGAAAGGGTTGGTACCTATAGCATTTGTGGAGATGTTAGGTAAAGGACCAAAGCCCGGTGGAATTGAAGTGACAAGGGGTGTAAAACTGATTAAACGTTTGTTATAGGCATGGCCAATGGTATTGGGAGGTGCATTTGCAGCATAGATCTCAATGGCTCAAAGATGTCAACCATTGGGTTCAGTCCCTGTGTGATCCTTGGTAATCCCTCTATTGTTGCCATGTTTGATTGCCTAAATGCTCCTTAATGAAGCACATGTTTTTTTTTTTGCTTTTTATATTTTCTCACAGCCCGTACAGCCTCAAGAGGCTTGGCATTCTCTCCATTGGGTCAAACGAGTGTTTGTTCGCCCTAATTAGCTTAGGTGCTACACACGTGAATGACCTCTTAGAGATATTTTTTCGGAAAAAGTGCATGCTAGTAACTTCCCAAATGGAAGAGGAGATCCTAAAACCTATTTTCCATCACAGTCTCAAGACGACAAAAAGTTTTGAGATTTTTTTCCTTGTTTCGTAGCACTTTTTTGAGGGCATTCCAAAAGGAATTTTGAAAAACTCTGTATGAGAGAGTTGTAGTATTTTTGGAGTGCTACAACTTTATCTCCCTAAGTTGTTCATGATTTTGTCATTTAGACCCTAAAGTAGCCCGAATATGGTTCAATGTCATTTTCGTGCTGTTGCAATTTTTCATGCTTTTTTCGGGCTGTTTTTTGCCTCGATTTCTAGGTCAAATTTTGAGGCTACTAGTAGTAAGAGGCCAAAACGATTGATTTTGACTTCGGATGGCTTCAACCAAAGTTGATTCAACCAAAGTTGAAGAGCTCGATGTTAGCTTTCTGATGAGCCGTAGAGCACCTTCATCGGATATACGGTTTAGGAGATACGAGCCTCCACAAACAGGGGTGTTTTTTTGGCCGACGGACCCCCTTTCACGTCGTGAACTACCAGGGTGCAGCTTACGGTGTGAAGCTCGGACTTCACGAATTTTATCAATTTTAATTAATTAAGTTTTGGGCGTGAATTGGACTTCACAAAAAAATTAAATTTGATTTTTTTGGCATGAATAAATTGTTTTACCCTGTGAATCGAACTTCACGGAAAAATTAAATTTGATTTTTTTAAGGGCGTGAACGAAGTGTTTCACATCGTGAACTCCGCGGACTTCATGGGAAAATTAAAATTAAATTTTTTTTGGGCATAAACGAAGTGTTTCACGTCGTTCATGGACGCCTAGGGCGTGAAACCTTAGGCCGTGAAAGTGCAAAAATGGTTCACAACGTAAACCTTTTTTTTATAGTCTAATGAGAAATACGAATTTAAATTTTTTTAGGGGGGATATTTTTTTAATTTAAAATTAATAAGATATGGGTATTTTTCCCAAAAGGGTAAGTGAGGATAAAAAAAAGTCAACCTTTTTATGACACCCCTTACACCCTTCATAAATAACTCCCAAAATGGACAATTTGACAACTCTAACTAAGAGAGTCAAATTCCTCCAATTAATTAAAGAGAGTCAAATTCCTCCAATTGATGAAGAAATTGATGTAATTAGGTGTTTTGATGCATCTATATGCTCTTAAAACACTCAAAAATACTAATTTTGACTAGTCACATGATCAATTTAGACCCCAATTTAGACCCCAATTAACACGTTTTTTGATTTTTGAGTCCCTTGAACAAGATTATTCACCCTTAATGATAAAAACCAATCCATTAAGAGAAATTAGTCGAATTCAAGGATTTTTTAATGGTTTTAAATTTTTTTTGAAAGATTAAGCTATTCCTAATGCTTTCTAACACTCTAATGTAAACAATTTCAACAAAACACACATAATTAAACTAAAAGATGCAATGGATGCAAACTAAGCCTAATACAACTATGTGCAAGCCCTAAGAATATGAAAAACCCCAATAACAACAACAAAACCAATAAATTAAGCTAAAAATTAAGCAAAAAGTATTCTTTACAAAAACAAAAAAGAGGGCTATTCTGCACCAAATCACACACTAATCACCATCAAATCCACGTCTTTATCATGCAAAACCATTAATCAAGACAATGGAAAATGGGTAATGCGTAGATTAGAAGAAAAATGATAGAAAAATCCAAGGGATGGCTCCCCAGCAATGGCGCCAAAAATGTTATGGCTTACCCTAACCCTCCTTGAAACACATCCAACAAGAGATTACCTGGTGAACTGCAATTGTCGTGAGGATTTTTCCAATGGCCAAGCTCGTAACCCTTGAGGTCTCCAAGCTCTACAACTCCTTGAGAAGCAATTCCATCGTGCCTCCACAAGCGTTGTCACACCGCCGTGTTGCACTACGGGTACTCGTCCCTCCTCTCACCTCACTTCACTCACACACACTCACTAGCATGCATTAGGGAGATAGATTAGTAAGAGGGTTAGCAAGAGCAAGAATCGATTGCACAATGGGAGAGTATCTTGTATTATGAGAGATATTCACTTATATACATGGCCATAAGTGTTCACACTCAAACTATGGTCGGTCGCGCACTTTAGGCTTATAAGAGGCCTAACGCTATTACAATGACTACTCTCATAATATATCCATGAAGTACATCACTTAGTACTTTATCCTAACTTGTTACCACACACTCTTGAAGCGGGAATTGCCATAAATACTCCGTTACACCATTATGGGCACACATCCAAGTTGTAGCTTTGGACACCATTGCTTTATATCTTGAATGTATGACCCATTGGTGTATCTACCTTGACTCCTTGAGGTAAGATAATGGCGATAGCTCTTGTTAACCCCAGGAATGGGTTAGCATTATCGCATGATGATGGTAGGATAGATGCCTATAATGCACATTAATGCAAAGCAAAGTGCAATTTCTTTTGGCCATCCACTAATCACACCAATGAGAAGTTTGTGTTCACTAGTGTTCATGACATATCAAAAACATTATTTCCAATCAAGGAGCGAGACCAACATGTATGACGTATTCACGTTGGTTGACTTACACAAGGGTATAAATGCAACCATCTATAATGTTAAGCTACTCGCTAGGCTCCATACTATAAACCATTTGACCATAGGAGATGATCTCGTAGCCCTAATAACTTAAGGAAAAACTAACCAATTGCCTACTGCTAATAGTGATAAAAAATTTTGCCTGATAACCTGCATAAATTCCACAAGTTACTTGGTTGCTCTCAAAAACTATTTTGATTGTATGGTTGGTTAGAGTATGAAGAATCACCTTTTCTTTATACAACTTGTCAATTCAAGGTATAACTTGAGAGTTATGACCATTATTCTCCAAGGGTTCTTTTGTTGGCTAAATGTTCCTATGATAAATTCAAAGTGTGTGTGCGTGTGTGTTGAGAGTATAAAAAATAGACCATTTATGCATTTTACATTTGTCAATTTGTGTTACTTTGTTTTGAGAGTTATGACCAATTTGTTTACCATCATCATGTTGATTTTTCATGGCTTTGACCATCGTCGTGTCTTTAAAGACCCTTTTGTTGTAGTAAAAGGGTCCTAGGAGGCATCTCCCATGAAAATGCCTTTTAGGATCCTCTCATTAGGGAAAGGTTCCTTGGAAACATGTTGATGGTTAAAACTAAGAAATATCAATATGATAATGATTAAAAAATGATGAGATGTAAAAAGAAAAATTAGTCTATTTTTTTGTGTTCTATTCAACCATGTAATGAAAATAAGGTTTTAAACTCCTTAATGACTCTTTTTCCAATGTAAGTGCCCTTGGAGATATGATGATGGTTTTAAAAATAGTCATAACAAACTCCTTAATGATTGTTTTTCTAATGAAAGTGTCCTTGGGGACATGATGATGGTTTTAAAAATGGTCATAACAATCTATATTTTTTCATAATCTATCCAACCAAAAAATCAAAGTTATTTTTTTGGGAGAAATTTTAGAATTCCAAAATAATGGAAGAGAGAGAGAGAGAGAGAGAGAGAGAGAGAGAGAGAGAGAGAGAACATTACCATGCCAAATATGAGCATGGTGATGATTAGCCACTTAGTGTAGGTAGGACTGCATAAGAAGGAGATTATTAGGAGTAGATGTTAGAGTTTGAGTGGTATACCACCCGCCCCTTAGTCAATTGGTAGCTCTTTTATGTGACTTCTAGAAGAGGGAGGAATCCATTGACCCAACACTTGGGTTATCTTAGGCCCTTTCTAGCCCACTAAAATATAGCTATTCTAGTGATCACAAACCTTGGGAAAGACATTTGCACACCCCAAAACATCCAACCCCGAATCCTCCTCTTTAAATGTGGTTTCACCTTTAGTATGTCCTTAACCTCTAGTTGAAAGCTAACCGAGTATTGTTGTAATTACTTATGCATCGAATGAAGCCATGGGGGTTACCACACCACCATAGCTTAGAAGGAGAGATTGCCTTCCCTTTTTCTTATGTAATGATGTACCATGTCTTTCTTCAAGAATTCAAGGATCTCCAAGGTACCCGTATGGTGATATTTCCTGCTACCATCCCTAATACCACTATTAACCTCAAGGTTAACATAACATTCTTGTAGCCCCACTTCATGTCATAGCGTAAGCATGGATTATTTATACGATAATCTTCATTTACTTTTTTACTACTTTTCCTACCGAACTGCAAGATGGGAATGTTTCCAATTCTTAAGCATGGATTATTATATGATGATAATCTTTGTTTTATTTTTACCGCTCACAACACTACGTGTGGAGGTAGGGTTTAAACCCATAATCTTGAGATCATGCGCTTGATGAGTTGACCATTTACTCCACCCTGCAATTGATCTCTCTTGGCTACTTCCAAAAAGAAATTTATCCAGTAAAATAGATGGGCGAAAGAGAGTTGCAGGTTGATAACCGAGGAGTCCTTTTTCTCAATCCTACTCCACGCAACCTGGTGGAGGTTGCTATGGACCTATATGTGAATTATTTGTTATAGGAGGCAAACCACCTATGGGTGATGTATCTCGTTTGATTCCTATTATCGACTCACTTGCCCTATTGGGAGCTCCCACAAAAAGGGAAGGTCTCCTTAGTAATAACGTGAGGAGGCCTCCTTTCCCATCTCTTGAGCTAGAATAAACCAGTTGTTACTTATGATAGAGAACTAGCAAAGCGGAGGACACTTTTTCAAAGAAGTCACGGATGAAAAGTGTTCCACGTAGGATTATGGTGGTCGACAACATTGAAAGATGCACACAAGTTTGCAAAGGAGTGCAACATGTGCCAAAGGCTAGGCCAACCAAGTGATGTAGACAAAATGCCTCACACCCCGATACTACCACTTAAGCCATTCCAAATATTGGTGTGGCTATAGATTACTGTGCAAAATGGGTAGAAGCTAAGGCTTTGAAGGACTATAAGGCATCATCAGTAGAAATGGGTAGAAGCTAAGGCTTTGAAGGACTATAAGGCATCATCAGTAGAAAAGTTTCTATACGAAACTATCATTGACAAGATTTGGATGCCCAATAGAGATAGTCAGCAATCAAGGAAGCCACTTCCTCAATGAAGTGATTGAGAAGCTGACAGAGAAACATATGATCATACGTAAAGAAATCAACAATTTACTACCTATAGGCAAATGGTCAGGTAGAATGCTAAAAGGAATTCTAATCAAGACGGAAATGAAAATAGGACTGACTGGGACATGAAGTTGCATTTAGCATTATGGGCATTTAGAATAGCTTACAAGAATGCAATAGGACTTACACCATTTAGCATTATGGGCATTTAGAATAGCTTACAAGAATGCAACAGGACTTACACCATTTAGCATTATGGGCATTTAGAATAGCTTACAAGAATGCAACAGGACTTACACCATTTAGCATTATGGGCATTTAGAATAGCTTACAAGAATGCAACAGGACTTACACCATTTAGCATGGTGTATGGACTGGAAGTAGAGTGCCAATGGAGTTCCTCACACAAAGCCTCAGGATAGTCCTAGCAGAAAGACTCTCTCTAGAAGAGTCAAAAGTGCACAGAATTGAGCAACTCCTTCGATTGGATGAAAGGAGACTGCATAGTTCGTGGACCACCATATAGAAGATGAGAAAGCTCTAGGTGAATAGAAACATAAAGTTCAAGATCTTTGAAGAAGAAGACGTATTCAAGAATGGGACCTCGCCCAAGAAGGCTAAAGATGATATGGACATACCCATGCAAAATTGTCAAGAAAATGGGAACGTGAACCTTCGAACTAGCAAGTCTTGATGGTGAATGGTTAAAGAAACTAGTGAATAGATATAGGTTGAACCTTATCATGGACGGGATGCCACAAGAAGAAGGAACCCCAAGAAAAGCGTGTCTAGATCCAAAGAATGTCCAACAAGCAGATTCCGAGTCCAGTCAAGATCAGGAATTGGAAGTGGGACAAGATTTTGGAGAGAAAAAAAATGGAAAAGAACAAAATATACAAATAGGAACTGTCTATCTAAATATGATCTCAATGTGCACAAAGAACGAGGAGCTGAATGTGTTGGCAACAACATGGAGGTGGTGGGAAAATCGATGTTGCCACCCCGAAAAAGGATGCATGGATGGAAAGGGAGAGGTGTCACATCACTTTCGCCTCTCCTCAACTCAACCATTAATGACCTCACAACTTGTGTGGTAGGCACTCATTGATAGAATTTTTAAAGAATTAGGGAGAATCATGGAGATATCAGGCAGTTATGGCCATACTAAGGGGAGGTTGTGCTACGACAACAACTAGAAAGCGTAGCACTTTCTCTATCGAAGGCCTAATTTGCATGTCTCTATTGTGCAAAAACTCTCTACTACGATGTGCTTCTAATACAATTTGTGCTAACCTCTGCTGTCACCCTTACCTTTTGTCTCTTAACCCTAGCTATCTCGTGGCTTAAAGGATGGTGGAGTTCAAGTATCTCTCATCCACCTTGTACAAGGAGATAGATAAGCATGCGGAATGGCTAGAGAGGATGGGATTGAAGTAATTCGCGGAGCTACCCTGGGAGGAGCTCTAGTATAACTTCAGAGCAAGGGAGTTGTTGGATCAGCTCCAGAAATCAAACATCATCATGCTACCCTCAAGAGAGAAGAAACAATTCAATCCTCTATATGTGGCCGAGGTGTTCAACTTGCCAGCTAAGGGAGAAGTGGAGGATCAAGCTCGCGAAGGAGGATGATGACTTGATCAAGAAGTTTGACCCATTAGAGGGAAGAGCCAAGGAATAGATGAAGATGAAGATAGGTAGAAGCAGATGCACTTTGTGGTGGAGATGGTAAATCTCGCCCACAAACCGTATTGCATGTCCAGAAAAACCTTTGGGATGGTGAAGGCTACTAAAGATGGAACCAAAGTGGCTTGGGCTAAAGATGGAACCATAGTGGCTTGAGCTAAATTCCTATATCACAACCTGAAAGAACAGATAGGAAATCTCATCAGGCCCAATACAAAGACAAAGATTGGCCCATAGTTAGATAAGGAGGAGGGCCCCAAGCAGAGCACATCAAAATCATAAGAGACATGCAAGACATGGGTAGCAGAGATGAAGTGGAGTTGGTAAAGACAGAAGCCAGATTGGCAGTTCTAGACATAGAAGAATTCCCAAAAGTATATGAGCTAGACGACGTGAAGAGAATGGAGTAGTGGGAAGTTCATGTAGTGGATAACCTTAAGGAGGATTGGAGAGCTTATCTGGAAAAGCTAACAGCAATAATGCAAGCACCCACACTTTCCTACAACAAATAGTTAGCTCCCCATTATTCAAGAGGTGGAAACCCAGACAGAGGGTCTATAAATTTGAATTCGGACCCGATAGCAAGCCCAGAACTAGCAAAAGCTTTGGAAGCACTAACCACTAGTGGAGTGGGCAAAGAAGCGGGTAGGTGCCGACAAAGAAGAGGACAGAGAAGAGGATCTGCACAAGGAAAAAAAAAAGTAGCTGCTGCTGCAAGAAGTTGAAACCTGGAAAAAGAGATTTGCCATTTTGAAAGGAGAAGGGAAAAAGCATGCCACCCAACCCAAAGGGAAGGGGAAGGAGATTGTTCTATGGACTGGATCAACAATGGATCTCATCCCTGAGAATGAATTAAAGGAGCATGCATTGGTAGCCATGAAGAAACGAGAAGAGAGAAAATTGTAAGGCTGCTCTCAGAGTCCAGATAGAAGAACTGGATGCACCAATCTCAAAGAATTCAAAGAATAGCAAAAACAACATGGTAAGGCCATCAAGGCTCTGAAAAAGGAAGTGGAGGAAGCTACACCCACAAGAGTGACGAGAGGCAAAGGTGGGAAGATGACCTTAAACGAGTTGAATGTCACTTTGACGAGCTAATGCTGACCTCGAGAAAAAAGCAGATCAGATGGAGGCTATGAAGAAAGCCCATGAGGAAGTGCAGTCCAAGGAAAAAAAGCTTCAAGAATTCCAAAGCTAGGCCAAAAGAGAAAAGAGGACAACGGAGGACATGCAACAAAAATTACAAGAAGAGCTAGGCCATAAAAGCCTGAGTGTCTGGAAGGATACCGCCCTTAGATGTATGCAAAATTTGGTCTAGATGGCACAGTAGGCAGGTGCCATGAGGCCTTCTAACTAGGATGACATTGCTAAATTCATGAGCAAGTTGGAAGTGCCTAAGGCGGTAGGTCAAGGCTAGAGCAGCTCCCAGGAAGCAGCGGGGGCGGGCAGTGGGGCTAGACAAGGCCAAAGCCCCTCCTCGGATCCAAAGCCGTGCGGGAAAGCAATGGGCTCTTATGACTTGTGGATCCAGGTAAGGAGGCAACAGAAGAGCAACGTTGCTAGTGCACCTCGTCAACGCAGTCACATAACAGACAGAGAAAAGGGAGTGCCAAAGTTAGAATCATCATGCATACCACCCTATGTTGGCGAAAATGGAGTCGAGGCAGGAGAAGAGGGCCAAGAGACCTAGAACAAGCCGTCTTTCCATTACTCTAAAATAGACAGAGCCCCACGCCTTTGCAGCCAGAATGGACATAGATACAATGAAAAGGGATAAGGCAAAGTACTCGACACACGTCCCATAGATGTGCAGTTTAGAAGGGTGGATGAAAAGATAGGGTTGGGGCATGCTTGGGTGAGCAGCAGGAAAACGGCCTATGAGCCAAGGTATGCCCAAGACCGCCCAATCAAGTTTGTATTAGGAGGCATAGCAACAAAAGTAGAATCGGAAGAAGGAGGATGGAATAGGCCATAACCATTTGGATTGCAGGTTCCGAAGTCAAAGGCAGTTTGGATGTAAAAATTTAAGAGCAACAATTGTGGGCTTCGGTGCTGGCACAACGTCCACCGTTTATCGCTAGGTGTTGGCATGGCCAACTAGCCTATTTGGCCATCGCCCAAGTCACCGACCAGACTATCCTGTTGTGTAAAAAACTATTATGGTTTGAGTCTTCTTGCTTTGTAACAACTTTATAATGGTTTCTTGGAAACGAGTAGTATTATTTGGATATGTGTGGATTAGAGGATAAAGGACTAAGGGGATATTATTTGGATATGTGTGGATTAGAGGATAAAGGACTAAGGGGTTAGTTGATTACAGAGTTGATGAGCTGAGATTTTTTCCAATTTATTGCATTATATTATTCAAGCTAATACTAAAGAATGTTATAGGGGTTGGTCTTTAACTTGTCTCTATTCCGGTAAAAATTATTTTGTAAATTCTACATCCATTCCAGGTTAAGTGCATTCCTATATGGACATGAACTCCTGTTCAGAATCATGATGGGCCTAGCAACTAACCTACTTGCAATCACGATTAACTCCCCTAGATTAGGTAGATGGGTAGCTCAACATGTCAGCATTTGCTTATCGTTGCATTATTTGTGCTGCTTTTGAAGAGCCAACTAGGTGGTCTGAAACCACGTAAGTGCTTAACCGAACACCAACACCTTTATCTCGGCCCAACCTTCTAAAGGGCCATTTCTTGCTCACCATTATGTTTGAAAAGATAGTTTTAATTGGACACTACTAGATCATATGGGAATATAATTCTCTTTTGTTTATGCCCATTAACATTACATAGTTTGCATATGATCAATTTTTCCATTTTAAAGTATGGAGTTGGTGGTATATGGTATATTATAGTTTCTACAAAGTTTTTCAAAATCTTGTAAGTTGCATTGATATATCTTTACCTCCTTGTTGTAAAAACATGGAGTATTTAAATAAAATCTTAGAACTTAGAGTAAGCAAAAATCTGGTCCCAAGCTATTTATGTTCACACTATCGGGTGTTAATCACTCCTTTAGTTAACATGGTTTCACCTACCCAACCTACTATAAGGCACTTTACCATCTATAAGGTGTTAATCACTGTATTAGTTAACATAGTTTCACCTGCCCAACCTACTATAAGGTGCTTTACCATCTTAATCGCACGAATGTACGAATGTTTACTTAACTTTTGTAAGATGGCATTGTAATATATAAAGCAATCGTACCATGTGCTTAATAGGAAAAGTATACGGACTTAGTTTACATGTTTACTTAAATTTTGTAAGATGGCATTGTAATATATAAAGCAATCGTACCATGTGCTTAATAGGAAAAGTATACGGACTTAGTGTACATAGTTGCTCAAGACTAGTACTTAATAGAAACTAGATCATTTTTAAGTTTAGTCAGTCAAATGTGAAAATCAGTCATTTGTATATAAATCATTTTTTAACATAATCATTTCCTTGCAATAGTTTTCTTTCCCTCTTCTTGCTTGCTTGTTATTAAATCTTATTAAATCTTACTTTCTATTAAATCTTGCTTACTTAGATGCATGCTAGATAGGTTTGATTGTAGGTTTTCTTTTGGCAATAGCTTCTTCTTCTTCCCCCACCTTTTGTGAGAGAGAACCACCATGAAGACGGATCTCTTCTTACCTCCATCTAGGCATTGAGAGCTCTTCCTTCATCTCTTTGGCAAAGATCATTTTGGTGTGACAATGGAGTGAGTATGTAACATCAAGCAAGCAAGCACACCCACAATGGGAAGTTGTATTTATGGCTTGAAGGCAAGACCCAACGACACATGTTTTGAGACAAGGCTAAGATAAACACTTGACTTGAACATATTTGACACCATTTATGGGGACTAGCCTAGGGCTTTAGCTCCATTTTTCTAGCTATTTTAATCGATTAGGATCACCCGATATGCCCAGTGTTAATCAGAGCATCACACTCTAAAAAACCTTCAATTTTGGAGCCTTGGATGTGTTTGTTTATTGCTTTTGATTTTGATTTGAAGTTTATTTTATATTAGGGCATTCTATTTCATCTGTAGTAGGGAAAAAACCTGTTTTTTTGGTTATTTGCATGAAATTAGGACCCAAGAGACTTAGATGTAATTGCTTTGATCCAAGGACTAGCTTTAAAATTGTGATTAAAAGTGGAATCCACTCCAAAAACATAAGCATTGAGCTCCATTAGGTTGAATTAGAGTATTTGTTCATGTATTATTGAATTGGTAGAGTAACCATTAATTAGGCTTAGGACCCTTAATGTCACCCTATCAAGTCCAAAAAATCTCAAAAACCATAAAAAAATAGGCTAAACCAGCTCTCGGCTAGTGGAGGAGTGAGCCCACAGTCCCATGCAAAAAGACATGTCTAGATACGTGAGCCTAGATACATGAACCATGAGCCTGACACATGAATCTATAGATGTGAATCTCCAGAAATGATCCTGGAGGTATGTATACCTAATATAGTACGAACATCCATAAAGACCTATACGAACACACCTACCCATGTCCTTGGAATATTTTCTTGTCATACAATCTATACCAACAACAAAACCAAGGAAAATTCTTGTCTTCGTAATTATTAAAAATCAAATTTCAATTAAGTGCACACCAACCCTAGGCATAGGCCCAATTCTTAAATTTATGTGTTCAGGAAGACCTATTTCATACAAGGGAGGTATGTGAGCCGAGTTCATACAAAAAAGACGCGAGCCTCTATATGTGAATCACGACACATGAACCTTGACATGTAAATGTGTGTATGTGAGTTTAAAGACATGAACTTGTATACGTGAACCTAAACATGTGAGCCTAGAGATATGAGCCTAGAGGCATGATCCTAGGCACATGAGTGTGCATACGTGAACCTATAAACATGAGCCTACTAGAGACATAAACCCAGGCACGTGAATCTACATACGTGAACCTACAGACATGAGCCTAGAGACATGAGCCTGGACATGTGAGTCTACATACATGAACCTACATATATGATCTTGGAGACGTGAACCTTGACACGTGAGTCTACATATGTGAACCTATAGATATGATCTTAGAGACGTGAACCTAGACACGTAACTCTACACATGTGAACCTATAGACATGAGCCTTGAGATGTGAGCCTAGACATATAAGCCTAGCAGCAAAAAAAAAACATCATCAAATTATTTTAAAACATCAACTTAAAAAAAAACCTTATCTGAAGCCATTCTTAAACTTGATCCAGAGACACCAAGGATCTTTAATGCAAACCCGATCTCAACTAATTGTTGGAAATAATAATACAGTATATCAAACCATACCTCCTCAAACCCACCAAGCCTTTGATCCCACCAAACAATCAACACAGTAGAGTGCTCCCTTGTTAAAAAGGCTAGACTTCCTCAAATCTACCTTAAGCCAAGAGATCTAGGAGGAAACAAGCCAACGAAACACAAAGGTGAGTGGAGAAATAGTAGAACCCTTGGAAATAAGAGCTGCCTCGGGCCTTCAAACTCCAGATTCACCAACAGGCTCTAATAACCGTGTCTTAAATTTTATGAAGAAGGCATTCAATTGCCCTATCTTTGTGCACAGCTCCAGTGAAGGAGCAGAAGTAGGACCTGGACCGTCGCTCCCATAGAGGAAGCAAGTCAGACCATCTCAAATGCCATAATGTTTCAAACATTTTATGTCAAGCTGGCCCAAGCTGACGATGTTTGACAAGCAGGCCTACAACTGTAGTTTATGGTGGCAAATGAGACATGTCTCTTTTGTCATACCACCAAGGACAAATGTTCTATAATACACCTAACAAAACAAGCACACACAACAGCGCAAGGAGGAGACCCGCTCTCCGTAAAATCCCATTAAAAGTACCCTTACCATGGAACCATTCTAGTTTTTCTCTATTTGGATGAGGATTAGGAACCTAGATAAGGGTGAAGGGCCAATATCAAGGAGTATCTCATCATAAAGGGATCCACAAGGGCATTCACAGAATGTGTTCTCAGTCACACCAAGCTTAGACGGTAAGGTTAGGCTACTTGAGTATAAGTGCCATTAGAAACTGCGTAGCCCAACCTCATAAGGCCTGAGCTCCCATACTCTAAACCAAAGGGTTTCACACAATCTCCTTACGTTCCCCCACCATTTGAATACATAGAAGTCATATTGAGGATAGTGTTTGAAATGGGAAGGGGATTTGTGAACCAACATAGCACCTAGAGGCTCAAGGTTAGGCAAAACTTAGCCAACCCACATCTCAAGGTTTATGACCAAATTTGATAGAGCCAAAGATTCCATTTAGAACCTAGAGAAGTTTGATCAAATTTGTGAGGCCATGGGATGGATTGATGATCCCACCAAGATCTTAGGTCACTATACCCCCTTGAAAAGGCCACCTACTACAAGGTCTTGAGACATGCTTCCATAGTGAGATCCCCACCTAGTGGAGCCAAATGGATCCCCATTACACATATGTACAATGTCAAGCAAGACAAGGTTGAAACAATGTGGGAATGTATTACTAAAACCAAGTATCTCCATATGAGATGCAGTACCCATGAAAGACCAGAGGATTTATCAGTCATAGATTAATTTATGATTAGTCTTAAGAGCAAGAGGCTTTGGATAATCTCTATAGGTCTAGGCACTACATCTTTGATAAGTGCTGCCCGTGCTGTGAGGCAATAGATCTCGTAGATAGCATCTCATAGATAGCCTGCAAGACAAGGATGTAGACGTCATCCACCCAATAGATCTCGTAGATAGCATCTCGTAGATAGCCTGCAAGACAAGGATGTAGACGTCATCCACCCAAACTAAGAGGCAATAGATCTCGTAGATAGCATCTCGTAGATAGCCTGCAAGACAAGGATGTAGACGTCATCCACCCAAACTAAGAGGCAATAGCATCTCGTAGATAGCCTGCAAGACAAGGATGTAGACGTCATCCACCCAAACTAAGAGATAGGGGACACATCATATCCAAATCCTCATCATCGGCCACCAAGGGTGCCTAACCAGCAGCAGCAGGTAGCAGAGCAGGTAGAGTCCTAGTCTTCACAATGCTTTCATTGCAAGGGCCCGCACCATGTTGCTAAGTGTCCTCATAGAACCATCCCACATTGTACCCCAACTCCATCCCCAAATCTAGAGCTAAACCCCAATGTCATTCCATATGGAGGCACATGTTACAAGTGTGGATTTGAACACGCTTTCAAGAATTCTCCCAATTGAGTGACAACAATCACCCCAGTGGTGGCAGGAGCATCAACAACTTCAACGAGGCTTAACTTGTTAAGCGTACAAGATGGACTTATTCATGTGATCCCCCTTAATGCTATCACAAGGCTCTATACCAAGTCAAGGGAAGTTGCCAAGAAAACATCCAAGGCAATGAAGAAGCAAAAATCTCAAGCTTTGATCTCAAAGTAGCTAGCTAAGAGCCAGAGACGCAAGCCCCAAAGGCTATAGTAGTCCTAAAAAGTCTAGTGAGCCAGACCTAGAGTTCCATAAGAATAAGACCTCAAAGAACATGCAAAGATGCAATGCCAAGGGAAATGACATTGTGACCATTGAAAGTGGTTCAGATAATAGCTCCAAATCTGCCTCCTGGGGTAATCTCCCGTTCAAACCAACTCTTCCCAAGGAAAAGAATTTTATTGACTACAAAAACATTCCAAAGAAACTCAAGGAGTATCCCAACCCCATGTTGGATAAAGAGATAATCAAGAAAGCCCAAGAGCTTGTGAGGAAGATACATGTTAAACTAGAGCTAGTACTTGAGCAAGTGGCCGAGTAGGAACCATTGACCCTACCTAACCCGATCCCTGACTCCATTCCAGAGTCAATCATAGAATGTGAAGCTCAATACCTACCAAAGGCCTTGACCAAAACCAAAACCATTCTTAAGAGGCCACAAAAAGAGCTTAATCAGGTGCGCTAACAAAGCCAACTGGTGGCATCCAAGCTTTTTGTCATGGATGGAAAAACAATTCTCCGCCCTTGCCCCCACTAAGCGTGTGCATGGTAGGCTTGAACCCTAAGCCCATGTGTACATATGTAAGGTAGCCCCCCTCCCTTAAATGAACAGTTACTACCTTCACTAAGAATGATAAAAAACACAAAAAACCCAAAAATTATAACAAAAAAAACACCTAAAAACATGCACATTTACACCATGTGCATGCATATTTGCATGTGCGCACACCCATTCACACATGCATATTTGCATGTGTGCACACCCATTCACACCCCCCTGAATCATGTGATGACTCTCATAGAAGATGGTACCACTCACTATAGCCTATCTTTATGCAACAAGGAGTACTTTATCTTCTTAACACACTGATCGGAATACCATAAAAAATGATGAGATTTTAGAGTAGAGACCCATTACTAGCAGATGGCCACCCACATGTAGCCTCATTTGCGAAGAGGGGTTACAGTACCAGCCAAGGATGAACACACTACGAGTGATCAAAACCGAGCAGGAAACATCTCCGAGCGAGTGCAAAAAATCCAACAAACAAATTTGCCAATGATGATATCAAAACATACATTTTCCATGTTAAACACAAGAAACCAGTGGAGCTCAACTTTCTTATCAAGCAAGCATAAAAAATATCATCTTTTTGGCTTCATTGTCACTCTTGACCTATTCAAGCTATAAATATATCTCATTCGCAAGATAGAGATGTGAAGCATGTCAATGGAACACTACACCATCAAACAAATAAACCTACATCCAACACTATAATAGAACTCTCATTTGCCTTCATATTCCTCCCAAGTCCTCATAGAAGTAATTTTTTATAGCTCCATATTAGCTAGAGAGTCATTGCAAAAGTTTAAAATTCACTATTGTGGAACACCTCAAAACAAGGTACATTCCACCTCAATACACTCTTTGCATAAGTACTCTAGTTTCAAATAACCAAATAACGAACAAACAGCCCAAACCCAAAACTTACTTATGTCCAATACCACAAAGTTGGACTCATTTGTCCTAATTATCCTTTTCCATAAGGGATTATGATGTCCCATCTAGCATCAAGTCATATTGTCAAGGCACAGTGTGAGACTTATTTCCTGACAGGGCTTGGAATAGTTCCATCTTAGATAGAGTAGCTTGATGCATGAAGGAATAAGTCTTTGTATCCAAGTTGAGAACTTGCAGGAACACAAAGTACATGTGTTGACAAGGCACATAAGTAAGGTGTTTGTACTCGTGCTTTTGAAAGTCCTCACAAGTGCAACAAGGGAGCTCCAAAATTGTGACCGAATAGTTCACACCTTTTGTGCGTGATCCCTCCATGCTAACATAAAATATGTGTGATTCATTACACAAGGCGATTGCTTCTAGAACCACTTCAGCAAGCTGAGAGATTTTTTTCCTTTTCAAAATTTTCATTGAACTCTTTAGTCAACTTCTCCCTCTATCAAACTACCTTGCCGTCTCTATATTTAGGACATACACCACTGACTGATCTTGGAGTGGTGTGGTTATCTCTTTGGTGATAGGAGGTTGAGCTTCCTCTCTCCAAAACAAAACCACTTGCACACGAAGATCTTCAATCTCAACAATGGTGGTGAGACTTGTCCCAGTGGCAACTGGCCACACATCGAGAGCAAGACCCGGTGGCCCCCCCAAGACCTTGGATGTATCCATAGCCCATGAGTATATGTTGGTGGAGTTGTAGAACCATATAAAACTCTTCACTGTACCACCAGGGTAATGATGGCGACCCCAAAAATCAAGTGCAGGAACACCCTCATCTGCTGACTTCCTAGAAGGGTTGATCAATTTCCCACACCTCATCTTGCTCTTCAGCAATAATCCAAAACATGTGGCCATGCCATGAGGTCATTTTCTTCAAATAGCCCACATGACCTTGTTGACATCTACCTCCACAACATCCATATTGAATTGTCTTTGTGGCACACATAGACGTAGTCGGCTAATTCATTGTTAACGGTCATGTACTCTGACATATGACTATCATTCTCAAGAACAACACTAGGAGTATTTAACATTGGGCGCTTATGTTGCACACTACATTGTTCCTCCCTACTATAAACACGCTGCATCTTAGGAGAGTTCATGCCTGCCTCTTCCATTGTTAAATTAGCCAAATCAATAAGCTTTTTACCAGAGGTTGTAGTAGGCAACCTTCCCACTATAGAACTTGTCTCGTATGCCCTCAAGTCTTTTGCTAGTTCCCAAGTGTTTTCCTATAAGAAATGCATTGTAGTTCAAGATTTGCAAAACTACCAACAAGCACATGTTTACACCAGCATCTTCATATAAGGAAATGTAATTTTTCAATCCCACACATGCTCTCATGCTAGAGTGTCTTACCTCGGCCAAATTTATCGTCGGCACAAGCACATGTTTACACCAGCATCTTCATATAAGGAAATGTAATTTTTCAATCCCACACATGCTCTCATGCTAGAGTGTCTTACCTCGGCCAAATTTATCGTCGGCACAAACAAGTTGTCCTCATTTTATGTAAGAAACCATGACCCCCAATGGAAGGCCCTAACCTCCCACCATGCTAGCCAAGTTTCCAAGCAAGGAATCTCTCCCTTCACGACATGATTATTTCTCCAAAATTTTCCAATTCTTGCTTGCACTATTCGGCGGCCACATCTGTGTGGGGGCTTCTTTCCATTTTCTGCACATCTTGTGGTCCTCGTGAGATGATGCGCATATACATTTCTTTGTGTGATTGGGCATTCTCTGTTCCCAATGGAAAACACAAGATCTCTCCTTGCCCTGCATGATCAACTTAGCACCACCATTACACATGAACCGTATAGCTAACCAATTAGCACTAGCGTTGTCGGACCCTCAAAACTTTGGAGTTCCAAAGCACTTCTTTAACGCATCATTCAACATTTTCCAAAACTCAATCTGTACATATCTATCCTCCACCGTGAACTCACATGTGGCTATTGTCAACAATTCACAAATGAAAGGGTGATACACATGGGCGCCCATTGTAGATCAGCCTTAAACTCAATGCACATAGGCAAAGTGAATCCACATCTCTTTGCAGATTGCCACTAGGACGCATTCTATTCGCAAGGTCCAAGGCTGCCACTCCTTGGTCCAATAGTGGACATTTTAAATACATGAGGTTGGTGTGTGGTGTCTAGTTGATTAGGAAATGGAATGTTGTGAAGAAATGGATATCTACATCTATTTTTTAGATCCAACACTACATCCAATCCCTTTGCACTAACAGAACTTGCCCTCTTTGCATCCTCCACACACTTTTGAACCCTCCTTTTATCAGAAAGTGGAGTCACTACATCCAGGAGCTGTTTAAGGCCTTTGTCTCCAAACTCTACACTATTTGTAACCCCATCACCCAACAACATTTCCATAACAATGGGCGGCACAGTAACTCCTAATTGTTTTGGAGTAGCGAAAGGATTGAATTGTGCACGCATTATAATCTTCTCCTTCAAATTTTTTTTTTTGGCCTAGATGAAACATCTTCGTAAGCATGTTCATGAAAACCTGAATGAATAGCACATCTTGTGGTTGAGAAATGGTCACTAGGTATGCAATATTACATAACTGTTGGACAAGTCCATGTACACTCTGGCATTTGACCACAATGTTTGCAAGAGAGACTTCTAGAAATATTCAGGACCAACAATTCCTATTGAACACCTTCTTTTAAGTCTTCCTTCCATTGTGTCAAGTTAGTGCTCGTCATTCTTGCCAAGTACAGGTAATCAAGATTCAAGCATCGCAAATAGCCACCATACCTGCTAAGTTGTATGGCACTATCAAAACTATCTAATGTGCAAGTAATGTATTATGTCCAAACATGCCCATTGTGCTTTTGATCCACATTGTAGAACCTACTCCACAAGGTGGAAGATCAAAGGCAATATATCCATCATATACAATGGGTAACTCTTCCACTTGCAACACTTCTTTCATTCTACTTGGGGCAACATGCAAGCTACTATTCAACGGTAGGTTCCCTATCAAATCCAACACACTCTGAATAGCAGTATTTTGTGCATGTCTTACAAAAACATAATCATCATCAAGAATAATTGGAGCTATTTGTGTGCCTGGATCTACAAACACTTTATAGAAGGAATGATCATCTAAGAACAAAACCATCTTCTCCATTTGCAAGTGTAGTTATTTCTATCTTCACCTTCTCACTACCTAGAGACAATGGCCCAAAGTGTGACAGGGCATCCCACCAACTCAAATTGCTGAAGAATATCAGCAAGCTTAAGATAACAA